>NC_135784.1:43344660-43449660 GCF_051106095.1 Pogona vitticeps
CATAAACCCAAACCATGAAGCTATCTCTCTCTCTCTCTCTCTCTCTCTCTCTCAGAACTCCATGGAAGAACTGATAGTGGTCTCAAATAAATAAAACGCATGTAGAAGAAAAATATTCCACCCTCACCGTTGCCACTGAGAGGTGATTTCCAGTAGAGATTAGTATTCCACAAACAGCTGGTTCATACAAAACTGATTAGAGGCTTCATAATCTAGTAATCAATTGGATTACCGTACATAGAGCTAACTGTGACCTTAACCTGGAAGCTTCAGCTACCCTAAAATATGGAACTGCAAGTGATACCACTAAATAGAATCATATTGCATCAGTTCTGAAGCAATTGCAATGCTCTCCATTCACCAAATCAAGGTACTGGAGCTTCAAAACCCTGAATGGCCTGGGTCTCTTATTGCCAGCCAACTTCTCTGGCTTCCGATTTGTTTTCAAGCACTATTCATGATGCTGGTTTTGAACTGTAAAGCCCTAAATTGCTTGGGGCAGGAGTACAGTGGTGCCTTGCATTACGATGTTAATTTGTTCCAGCGAAATCGATGTAGAACGAAAACATTGTCATGCAAAAATAAAAAGCCAATAGAAACGCATTAAAACCCGATTAATGCATTCCTATGGGCTTGAAACTCACCGTCCAGTGAAGATCCTCCATAGCGCGGCCATTTTCGCTGCCCATGCACTGAGGAATCCGTCCCAGAAAAGAGCGGGCAGCCATTTTTTTAACCTGGCAGCCATTTTGAAACCGCCGATCAGCTGTAGGAAAATCGTCGTTTTGCGAGAATCGGTTCCAAAGCGAAATTCCCCCATAGAAAACATCCTTTTGCAATCACTTTTGCGATCGCAAAAACTTCGTCGTTATGCGATTTCATCGTAAAATGGAGCACTGGTCTTGCGAGGCACCACTGTATCTGGAGAGGGAAGAAGTTTCTTGCCCTTGAACCTGGAAATAGCTTGAGATCTTCAGCAGAGATCAGTTGTGTATCCCACATTCCCGGGAAAATACGTTGAAAAGGACGTAAATCATCTTTCTTCCTACCAGCACCTCAGTTGTAGAATCTGCTCCCGAAGGAAGACAGTTTAGCTCCATTCTTTCTGAGTTTCTACAATGCAATGAAAACTGCACTAATTTCTCAGGCCTTTTGATTTTTACATTATTTTTAAGCTGATTAATTATCTTCTGTTTCTGTTCTGTTGTCATTGTACCATTGTCTTGTATCTCACTTTGGTGAGCGGAAAAGTCAATTCTAAAATATATACATTCAGTTAGTAATAAAATACCCCATCTACAGTATAGGTCAAGGGGGACAGCCTTCTTGTTGTGTTGCCTCAGAAAAGCCCAAAGGATTTCTTTGACGTTCTGTGGTCATTTTACTAGAATAAACACAAAGTTTTTCCTTATTATGGAATGATTACAACTCCTGTGCAGAATTGTATCTTTCTTCTTCGGAGTTTACCCAGCGTTAGTCTTGGTAAAATAAACACCAAGATGTATGATATTATGATAATTCTTGCAAAGACTGGTATCTTTACCATGCAGGATTTGCCCTAAAAATGTTAACCTGCACAGGATTTGGCAGAACAATAGATGAAAAATTTTAAAAAGCAGGAGGGAGAAAGGAATCTCACTTTTGTGGGAAGCTAGGAATTCTTGCTAGTACAGAGGGAAGTCTCAGCCAGGAGTCTAAGCACAGCAAGTCTTGGAAAACTGTCAAGAAGGAACGAACTTAAAAGTACCAACCATATCTCTATTGTAATCACAAAGATCATTTTAAGAACATTTTAATTAATAAATAAGTTATTCAAAATGAAGAGAGGAGTCATGAGCACTTGGGACTCCCTGCTTTGTTAGTCCCATTCGTAACATTTACCATGATTTGGCATTACATGCCAATCTGCCACCTAAAGCCGTAAGTGGCTTGGACCAAATCCATCTCAAGGACTGCAGCTCCTTTTAAGAATTTGCTCATGTGAGAGGCCTCAGGAGAGGCCCTTCCCTTGGTCCCGTCACTTTCACAGGCGCACTTGGTGGGTACATGGGAGAGGTCCTTTGCCATTCCTGTTACCAGACTCTGGAACTCCCTCCCACAAGTGGCTAGGTTGGCCCCATCTTCACTGTCCTTCTGTAAGCAGACAAAGACCTTTCTCTTCAGGCAAACTTTCCCTCAGGAGGGCAAACTTTCCCTCAGGAGGGCAAACTTTCCCTCAGGACCCCTGGGAGTGGGTCCTTCAAATGGGCTGTTGTACTTTATTGCTTTGAATGTATTTTCATGATGCTTATGTTTTTGTTATGGTATTTGTTTGATCCTTTTCAGGATTTGAATACTCACTGTTGTTAGCTTTAATATTGTCTTTTAATGATGTGAGCCGCATTGGGTCCTTTTAAAGGAGAAAGGTGTGTGTGGGGGGGGGGGGAAGAATAAATAAATGAATAAATATGGTAGAATAAGAAACTGGTTCATTGGAATGGTGTTCCGTGTCCCCATTCTATAGGGAACAGAGTAATCAGCATGGAATATTATTTTTTAAAAAAGCTTAATAACCTGTAATCAAAACAAAAGCCAAGAGCCAA
The DNA here is from genome assembly GCF_051106095.1 of Pogona vitticeps. Classification (NCBI taxonomy): domain Eukaryota; kingdom Metazoa; phylum Chordata; class Lepidosauria; order Squamata; family Agamidae; genus Pogona; species Pogona vitticeps. The sequence goes on from NC_135784.1 coordinate 43,347,243, forward strand.
GCTGCACAAAGCTCATCCTCCTATAAACTCAATAACTAGCAGAAGGCTAAAAGAAAATCCACAGAACTGAAACTATTAACTAATCCGCAAAAATGCTGGATTATCTACTTAACAGACAGAAAGGGGGGGGGGAATGTGGGCTTTAATTTCTCCATTTAATTCTCATTCAGGCTTTTCCAATCCATTCAAACTGTCAAGGAAAAGAAACCAGCATAAAACATACCTTTAACACTGGGCTCTCCCGCTTTGCTTCCTGCCTTGAAACTAAAAATGTGATGCTGTTCCATGTGTTTATATGGGTTCCATTCATTCTATCTTCATTTGTTCAGCCTTCAGCACTAACTCTCCAAAACATTTTGACTTAAAGAAATCCATCCTTTCATTAGCACTCAAAGAATTCAAACAACTTCATTTAAGCTTGCTAGAAGTTATGAAACCTTGAAGGAGTTTTGCTGGAAATAAAAGAGCTTTGCAATTTCTGGTTCTACAGTTTCTGGGGGCATCGCAACTTAGAAGATTTAAAAGCTCTTTATAGAGCCAATAAAAATGTTGAGAAAATGCATGGGCACTGACTGCCCTATACAAAGGTCTCTCTCGTCTTTAATCTTTAAACAGCAGCAAACACTGATCTAAGAATTCTAAAATAAGGTTTTAGAAAATAAGGTATAGCCAAATGAAAGGCTGCAGAGACTCAATTCCAATGTGTCAGCTATCAATAAAACTTCTTTTGCATGCATAATTAACTTATGTCAATTTATTACTATTTTGTTTATTTAAAACTTCAAAGCTCTTGGAACGACATTGCTTTTCTGACCTAAAAAGAAGAGCTTTGAAGTGTCTGATGAAAAAAGGTTCACACTGCAATATACAACTGTTTTATCAATTGCATAAAACACTGTAATATGTTCACTGCGTTTTCAAATGAAACAAGATTGAGTGTAATATGCTTTTGCCACCCAAAAGGCAAAACGATATTATTTCCCTCTGTGCATTGAAAAAAAACTTTGTATTTTACGTACCTTAAGGGAAAGTTTAATATTTTTGCTCTGATCTCATAAAACACCTAACTTCATCATTTTACCACATTGAAATTATATTTATGCAAAACACAAGTTTTTTTTAAAAAAAAATCTGTAAAGCTCAAAAGGGGGATTTAACTCACATGGGCACTCTGAGGTATATGCTCGCAACAGGAACTCAACCTATGCTTGATCAGGTCACATACCTCTTAAAGATTCAGGTTCACCATTTTAAGTGCACTTCTGCATGCAGCCCAGAGAAATGGACGCTCAGACTTCAGCAGTGGCTAGGAATATACTAGCACAGCTGAGACTAGTGGACTGAACATAGCTGTACATATAATTTTGTCAGGATCAGTATTGTAAAAGAGAAGCAAAGCTTGAATATACACAGCTGAGGTGATTGTTACAGCTATGCATGCAATCCCAGGATTGGTCAATACTGGGATAAAATTAGCAGACTTTAAATACATAATTTGTGGGTTGTTGTGGGTTGTTGGTGGTGATGCTGATTGGTGTGTTCGTGGAGAAGAGTCGCCGTGTTCCTGTGCTGGAGAATCCTGGAAGAAGCCATGTCTACGTGCTTGGTATTGAAGAGGAACTCTGGCTATTTGAAGGAACGTATGGTATACGACTACTGAACTTATTTACTGGACATTGTCTCTGATATATGCACTAATCTCTGTGGAAACTGTTGTGCATTACCTTGGGACTGAGAACAAAGACTTGGCTATAAATATACTGTATATACTGTAAATCAGTGGTTCTTAACGTGGGCGATAATGCCCCCCAGGGGGCGATTTCATTTTTCAGGGGGGCGGTAGAACGAAAAGGGGCGGCAAGGGGTGCTGGAGCAGAAGGGGGCGGTAGGGGGGCACTGGAGCAAGCCAAACCTGTGAAGATGGCTGCAGCCTTTTTACAATGTGCATGAATATATATTTTCCTCCAATCTTAATTTAGTTTCAGAGTTTTCGTCTTGAAATTTTTAGTTCCTGCATTGTGGTTTGTTTTTATGCCCTTTTAATATTTCTTTTTGAGTCTTAAAATTCGCTTGCAACTAAATCATTAAATGTTACTTTTTGAGGGCATTTCATTTTCTTGGAATTGAATTTTGTTTTCAGGGGTCATTGGATTTAAGTGTCTTAAATAAATAAATAAATAAATAAATATCATCACCGCGGGGAGGGGGCGATAACTTCCTTAATGGCTCAAGGGGGCGTTTCTTTCAAAAAGGTTAAGAACCATTGCTGTAAATAATACAATATCTGCTATCAACACTGCTTTGGTGCTTGGCGTCTTCATCATCTCAGGGAAGATCTTTTTGTTATCGCCCCCTGGTGTATACCTGTACTACCGCTACTCTGTCACAGGGCCAAATTGTAATTTGGTGAATGAAACCACCATTTGGAAGATGGGTTTTGGCTAATCATTGATAAAACCCTGCTGTTTACCAGCCTAATTCTAGACACAACAGCTAGGCCATCCGAAAGACCATATTTTCCCATTAAAGCCTGCCCGCCCAGGGTTTTGATTTCTTTGGAGTAACAATCACTTGTCAAGTAAGACAACTTAGGTGTTGACCCACATCAAGTTACCCCCAGCCAGCCAGAGTGGGAGGGTTTGTACACATATATTTGTGCTTGACTGTTCGGTTTTGACCTGGATGGTTGTCACTCATAGCGCCATCCACAACTTTATCAAGTTAATTCACCTCACTTTAGTGTTACTGTAAAAAGACCCTTTAATCCAGGCAGATTCTGCTTTTTTTACTGACTTTTTTTCTTAATCACTTTTGATGTTTTAATTAGTCTGATTTCACCATTTGCATGTTCTGCTCATTTTTATTCTCAGCTACTTTATACCCCACATTGGGAAGCAGAGTAAAAGTCTCATGAATACTGTGATGAATTTTATAGTGCACAAAAAAACCAAAAAAAATATCATTTAAAAAAATGAATTACTAAGTACAATGGTGCCTCGCTTTACGATTGCCTCACGTTATGATGAATCTGCTTTATGATGATCTTTTTGCGATCGCAATTGCGATCGCAAAACAATGGTCTAAATGGGGGAATTTCACTTTGCGATGATCGGTTCCCTGCTTAGGGAACCGATTCTTCGCAAAACGATGTTTTTTAAACAGCTGATTGGCGGTTTCAAAATGGCCACCGGGTAATTAAAATGGCTCCCCACTGTGTTTAGGGACAGATTCCTCGCTATACAGGCAGTGAAAATGGCTGCTGTATGGAGGATCTTCGCTGGATGGCGAGCTTTTGCCCCATTGGAACGCACTGAACGGCGTTTCAATGGGGTTTTTATTTTCGCTTTACAATGTTTTCGCTCAACTGCGATTTTCCTGGAATGGATTATCACCGTTAAGCGAGGCACCACTGTATATGTTTGATGATGGTTATTTTCCTTGTTATGACTATTTATTGCTCTGTGTAAAGAGCAGGTAAAGATAGAATCTATGATATCTTTGGCCAGCTTAGGCTGTTGTGCCACCTGCATCCAATTTTCCCTCTAAGCTGCACACGCGCCCATTTGCCCAGAGCTCTGTCGGGGCTGTGCACAGGCATCCAATTTGTTTACTTCCTGTTTCAAATGAAGGCCCGCCCACCCCTGTGCACGCAGAGCAAGGCTCCGAGGGAATGTTGTCTGCATCCTTATCTAAAAGCAGAATTTGCATCAGTTCTTCAAAACTCTGGTAAGGCTAGGGCAAGAGAGACTAGACTAATCCAGGGCAGACTATTTCAATGTAATTTAGAGGAGCAACTCCTGAAGACAACTTTGAAGCATCAGCCAACACAGAAGGCAGTCACCTGAAATGTGTGATAGAGGTAGACATGTGAACAATGCACCTATACAATATTGGCCACCTGTTCCTTTCTGGGACTGACTGAAGCGCTGGGATTTGCTATTAGCACCTTTGAAGATCTGAACTGTCCCATTTTATCTCAGCCTAATCCTTAGGCCTAGCTACAGAGTGCCTCACATTTAATCAGACAAAAGAAAAGGGTTTTATTTTTGTGGGTTTTTTTTTTTTTACAATAGTTGCCATATCTATATTTGTAGTTGTATGTTTGGCACTTTCTTTGTAACAGTATTTTGTATTGTGATTTGCTTTTACTTAAAGATCCTCACCATACATGGAGTGAGACACACCAGATGATCAGGCTAGGTTCAAAAACGGAAGAAGATTACACAGCAATTATACATTGGCTACTGGGGTATACCAGAGAATTTCAGCAGATCATTAGTTTGTGATTTACAGAATACTAGAAAATCTTTGACTGTGTGGATCATGAAAAGCTATCCTGATATGTAACCTGCTCATTTTTTGGATGAGAGGGTTCTATTAGTACAGAATATAGACATACATAATGATTTCCTGGCAAATGTTAGATAAATGTGTTCCTCTTTCCGTTCATTCTATATGCAGAACATATCATACAGAGAGCTGGATTACAGTCTAACAAAAGAAGTAATGAAAATTTGTGGAAGAAGCATTAATAATTAAATATACTCAGATGACACAGCATTTGTGCGAGAAAATGGCAATGACTGAAACGGTTACAGATGAAGGTCAAAGAAGAAAAACCATATCGTTATTTTAGAGAAATGGGAAATAGTTCCTTGTAAAACCAGAAGTTAACTACACTTGAGGGACATGAAGGGAACTGTTACAGTAATATTAAAAATAACTTTTCAAATGTTGCACAGAAGGATACGTGAACATTTTCCAACAATTTTTAATAGGATGTTCTCCCATGTTAGGTTGACAGAACATGCCAGAGATAAAAAGAATTTGTGCAGTAAGAATGTGAATCTCACAGCTTCTTGGTCTCAAAGGGGGAAAAAATCATTTTCCTCTTCACCATAAATGTCTCTGCATATATATAAAAATTATTCTTAAAAACACCTGTCAGAAATCTTACAGCATTTTTGAAAACTTTTATTCCTAATTTTTTTTCCTGGAAAGAAATCTAAGATAAGCAGGATTGTTATAATTCCTCAGCAGAACCACATCTTCCCAGTGCAGGATTCACCTAGAAAGGGCAGAAGAAATACTAAGCTGCTGAAGATTGTTATTATTTCTGCCCAGAAGGGCTTATGTCCTGTGTGGGACTCACTGGAAACAGTGTGACAGTATAAAAGACCTCGAGGGTTTTCTACAAAGAATAATGGGTGGAAAAAGAAAAAAAGGGGGGCTCAGGTCTCATTTCCACTGGAAGCTAAGAAATCTTGCTGATGTAAGCTAGGACTCTCAGTTCTCACATGGTAAAACCTGGAAAATCAACAAGAATAAAAAGTTTTGTGCTTGTCACATCCCCAAACAAGCAAACTTCCCTTTCATTTTAGGTGTGCACCAACTACCAAAGTTTGACAGAGGAAATACCTCTTCCCTTTGTTCTTTTTTCAAACCTATCAGCCAAGCCAGTTTCACCATTAACAGAAGACCATACAGGCAGCAAGAGCAAAGGGTTTTTTGCAGCCTCCACTGGAAAAAAGAAGAACATTATTCTGACTGTTTCCTTTCCTCCAACAGCCTGTTCCTCAACTATTCCTAATTCCAAGATGACAATTTTCTCTTGAACAAGCTCTTATAATCAACTCACAATCAGGCTATTGGCCTGAATGTGCTGCAAATCTGCTGCCTCTCCATGCTTAACCTCCCTTGTATCTCAATCTTCATGCTAGTTTTGATTAACCCAATACATCAATTTTATAATACTCCCTGGAAGTGTTTAACATAAACGAATGAAGATCTAGTATTTATGTAGCTTTAACAGTAACTTTCACTAGAGCTGTTCTGAACCCTCATATTTTGAAAACATTGTACTTTCATGTTCTCTCTCTCTGCCTCTTCCCCACAATTAAACATTTCAGGAAAAAATTACAACTTCATACAACTGGAAATTGCAAGTGTCAATCTCTTTGCCATCTAATCATGTCGTTCCTAGAAAATAATTTTATCAGTGCCATAGTTTTTGTTAACAAAGTAAATGTATTTAATTCCTGCAACAACAGCATAAAGCTAGGAGGAAAATACCAAATGGCAGTGGTGCCCTGCTTAACGATTACCCGCTTGATGACAAATCCGCTTCACAATGATGTTTTTGCAATCACAATTGCGACTGCAGAACAATGTTTTAATGGGCTTTTTTCGCGTCCCGACGATCAGTTCCCTGCTTCGGGAACCAATTCTTTGCATTACGATGATCAAAACAGCTATCGTCAGGTTTTCAAAATGGCCACCGGCTGCTCAAAATGGCTCCCTGCTGTTTTTAGGAGGCATTTTTGGCTGCACAGGCAACCGAAAATGGCTGCCCTATGGAGGATCTTCGCTGGACGAGCAAGTATTTCGCCCATTGGAACGTATTGAACGGTTTTCAATTGCCGATGGCAATTATATATATTTTAATTGTATTTTAATTGTTCTAAATTTTATTGTATTTTAAACGTTGTAAACCACCCAGAGACCTTTGAGTAGTGTGGGCGGCATATAAATTACATAAATAAATAAATAAATAAATAAATAAATAAATAAATAAATAAAATTTCAATGGGCTTTTTTATTTCGCTCTACAGTGATTTCACTGGAACGGATTATCCTCGTTAAGCGAGGCACCACTGTATAACATTAGGTCATATGTTGTTATGCTTCCGAAAATACTGGTGTGTTTTTTTTCTGGGATTATGATTGCTTATATGACAGAAATCACATGTATGGCAACTGCTATTATTTTGTGTTAGGTATTTCTCCCTGACAAAATCAGTAGCCATAGCTTAACTTCCATGGAATTTTTAAAAGTCAGAGCACCTTTCTCATAAAAGATTGATAAGAAATAGATCAGAATTCCATTGCTTCTGCACACTAGTATAGTCCTATGCACATGTGTGAGGGTTCGCTGGTGTGGGCTGTCTTCTCTTCAATAAACAGGCGAGGCGCAGAAGTAACATCAAACGGAACAGTATTTATTTCGACATTAACATCATCAGGGACTACCCCCATGAACGGGTTAAGGGAGGTCTGAAGACCGAGGTTAGGCTTGGAAGGAGTCCACAAACTATGTACAAAGGGGTTGGTGTTCTCTGGATTCCAAGGACCTGTTGAAGGCGGCACAGGTCCTAGTCCAGGGTTCAATTCTTCCTCTAGTGAGATCAACGGTAGGGTCTCCTCATCGCCGCTCCATCCGTCCCAGGAGGATCCCTCTCCTCCTTCGACACCCCATGGGCCGGGTAACCCCCCAGCTTCTTCAATTCGGCGATATGCCATTGCCGTTTGCGCTCTAATTCCCGGGCTACCGCCTCTCGTTCCTCTCTCAGCTTCCTTCGCCACTCCTTAGCCTCCGTTTCCCCCCAATAGGAAGGGCGAGGCTTCAACCCCAGCTGCCGACGCTTCTCGGCCTCCTCATGAGGGATCCGGACTTGCTCCCATTTGTGGGTCCAGGGATCCTCCATCCAAACCCACTCCCAGCCGCCTCGAATATCCCTGGCCCTCCCTCTTATATCTCCCATCCCAGCCTCTATCTCCTCCCCTCTTTTTCCCGCCTGAACCTGCCCCGGTTCGCGGGTGAATTTTAACCCTTTCACAGCCTCCTCTAGGTCTCGGGTATCTATCCCCTTGTTCAGGGTGAGGGTTCCGCCGCATTCTGTCTCCCAATCAGGGGTTTCCACACCTCTCTCTTCCCGTCGCGGTGGGGATGGTGGGGGAGTTGTCTGAGTCTGGCTGTTACTCTTCGGGAGCTGCGGCACTCCTACCAAGGCTTCCACCTTGGGAGCCTCACATACCCCCCCATCCGAGAGTGCCGCACGCTCCTCCTCGCTCCGCGCCCACGGACCCTGCCGGGAGAAATAATCTACGTTAGAGTGCTCTCTACCCTTGCGGTATTGGACAGTGAACGAGTATGGCTGTAACGCCAAGTACCACCGGGTCAATCTGGGGTTCGTTTCTTTCATGCGGTTCAACCATTGGAGGGGGGCGTGATCTGTTACCAAGGTGAATGGGGCCCCTTGCAGATAGTATTTCAAGGCGTGGGTGGCCCACCTTATAGCCAAAGCCTCCTTCTCTATAACTGCATACTTTTCCTCTCGGGGTTTCAGTTTCCGGCTTAAGTACAAAATGGGATATTCACCCCCATTCCTCACTTGGGACAGCACCGCCCCGAGACCCCTATCAGAGGCATCCGTGAACAACACAAAAGGACAGGAGAAATCTGGGGAGAATCGGATGGGCAACTCACAAATTATCCCTTTCAGTGTTTCAAAGGCCTGCTCCTGGGCTGGTCCCCATTTAACCCTGACCGAGGCTCTCTTCCTGGTTAGGTCCGTGAGGGGTGCCGCTATAGAGGCGAACCGAGGTATAAATTGCCTATAATAACCAATTAAGCCTAAAAACTGCTGCACCTCCTTTTTGGTCCTCGGTCTATACCATTTGGAAATTTTAGTTACTTTCTCTTCTTGGGGTTGAATTTCTCCTTGACCGACTTTAAAGCCTAAATACTCTACTTTATCTAACCCTATCCGGCACTTTTTGGGGTTGACGGTTAATCCAGCCTTCTTTAACTCTCGAAGCACCCTCCTTAGGTGCGAGAGATGCTCTTCCCAACTAGCGCTGAAAACAATGTCATCAATGTAGGCCGCAGCCCATTCCCCCTGGGACTCTAGCAACTTATCCATGAGCCTCTGAAAGGTGGCAGCTGCCCCATGTAGTCCAAATGGCATTTTGACAAATTGGAAGAGCCCTTTGGGGGTGCAGAATGCTGTTTTTTCCCGATCCTGAGCTCTCACGGGAATCTGCCAATATCCCTTAGTTAGATCGATTGAGCTCAGGTAGCGCGCGTTCCCCAATTTATCCAGCAAATCCCCTACTTTTGGCATGGGATAGGCATCAAACTTTGAGACAGCGTTAACCTTCCGAAAGTCCACGCAGAACCTTAAGGACCCATCCGGCTTGGGTACAATGACCGGGAAACTGCGCCATGGGCCTTTGGCGGGTTCAATCACCCCAATGCTCAACATGTCCTCTACCTCCTTCTCCATTAGGGCTTTCACATGATGAGGCCACGTCCTTCCATTCTCCCTCACCACCACCCCCGGGTCCGTTTCAATGGCGTGTTCGACTAGATTCGTTTGGCCCGGGATCTTGGAGAACACCTGGGGGAACTCCGACTTCAAGGAAAGGGCTTGCCCCCTTTGGGTGGGGTTCAGACATTCACCCACGGTTATGTCTTCTTCCTCCCGCATCTCCCCAACTTCTGGCCCCAATTCATCATCAGCCTCACCATCGAAGAAGCATTCACGGTCTACCCACGCTTTTAGTAGATTTACGTGAAAAACCTGTTTTTTCCTTTTTCTATCAGGGGTTTCGACTTCATAGTCCACCTCAGTAACCCGTCTTAGTACCTCATAAGGTCCGTGCCATTTAGCCAAGAATTTTGAAGTTTCAGTTGGCAACAACACCAGTACCCTCTGCCCTGGCTCAAATTCCCTGGGCTTCACTTTCCTATCGTAACGTTCCTTCTGTTTCCCCTGTGTTTGAACAAGATTCTCCTGCGCCACCTCCCAGGCTAATTTCAAATTGTTCCTCATCTCTACTATTTGCTGTAGGGCATTCCGTGATGCATCTTCTCCTTCCTCCCACCTTTCCCGTATTAGGTCCAGTATTCCCCTTGGTTTTCTTCCATACAACAGTTCGAATGGTGAGAAACCCGTCGATGACTGAGGGGCTTCCCGCACTGCAAACATTAAAGGGTTAACAAACAAATGCCACTTTTTGGGGTGTTCCATCGCCACCTTCCTCAACATTCCCTTCAGGGTTCGATTGAACCTTTCTACCAAGCCGTTGGCTTGAGGATGATAAATAGAAGTTCGGAGGGGTTTGACCCCCAAGAGATCCCACATTTGTTTGAACGTTAAACTCATGAAGTTGGTCCCTTGGTCCGTCAGCACCTCCCTCGGAAACCCCACTCTCGAGAATACCCCCAAGAGTTCCTTAGCCAGTACTTTCGCCGTGGTTGATCTCAAGGGGAGGGCCTCTGGGTATCGTGTAGCATAGTCAATGATCACCAACACATATTGATGCCCCCCTTCTGACTTAGTTAAGGGCCCTACAATGTCCATGGCAATGCGGTCGAACGGCCTATCCACCAGCGGCATAGGTATTAATCCTGCCCCAGGACCTGTCTTGGGTTGAGTCAATTGGCACTCTGGGCACGATTTACAGTAGTCTTCAATGTGCTTCACCATCTCTGGCCAAAAAAACCTTTGCCTGATACGTGCCAATGTTTTCTGCGTTGCCAAATGTCCAGCTACTGGCAAATCGTGTGCCCAATGCATCACCCATCCCCTTAAGTGGTCCGGTACCACCAGGGCCGACTCCTCACCCTGCTCCCCCCGGCGTATTTGGTATAGCAGCCCCTGGCGCACCTCAAATCCTTCCCCATTCATCGGGGTCTCCCCTTCTGGGATTGCTTTCTGGAAACAAGGTTTCAGGGATGGATCATCTTGCTGCAGGCCCCTTAATTGATCTCTGGACAACTGCATAACTTCTCCTTCCCCTTCTCCCTCTCCTTTTTCGCCAATCAATCCATCTTCTGCAAGTCGTGCCAAATCCTCTAGGCCTGGCCAGTCCCTGCCCAACAGCATCTCTCGGGTTAGGCCGGGCACTACTCCCACCTCCAGTGTGGCCTCCTGAGTCCCGATAGTCACGTTTGCCCGGGCGGTATCGTATTCTTTGGCGTCCCCATGGATGCACCTTACCACTACTGTCTCTCCCAGTCTCGGTCCCTCTAGCTCTCTCACGAGCGACCGGGTGCACCCCGTATCTATCAAGGCCCGTTTTCTCTGGCCGTTGACCTCTGCTGTCACTACCCACCCGGGATGAAACTTCTCACCCACCTTAGCGACGTTTGCATAAATGTTGGCCCAGGCATATTCTTCGGCCGGGCAGAACTTCCGGATATGGCCGAATTGGCCACAGCCGAAGCACGCGGTCATCTTTTCTTTCCCTTGGTTCCAAGTGGGCGCCAGCTTGCTTTTCGCTGGGTCGGTGGTGATTGTCGGGCGGGGAATCCGGGACCCCGTCGTGTTTACGTACTCGATGCGGTCGGGGCCTTGCTTTTTGGGGGTCGACATCTGGTTCCCTCGTGGCGCTCCCGCGTTCGTTGTCTCCGCCATCTTGTCTTTACTCTGGGGTTTCTCTCCCCCTGCCGCAGGGCGGTTCAACCATGGATCTTCCGCTCCTAGATAGTCTTCTATAAGGTAACAGCGCCCTCTACCGACGTTGGCTTATGTTTCACCACCCAGTTCCTGGGTCCTGGGCTAAGCGTTGACACCAATTGCTCGAGTATCATTAGCTCTAGCACCTGTTCTGCCGTTTTTCCTTTAGGTTGCACCCACCGTGTGGCGTTCACTCTCATCTTTTGCGCTACCGTTCGTGGGTGTATGCCCGGCTTCAACCTTAGCTCCCTAAATCTCCTGCGGTAAGCTTCCTCATTTAGGTTCAACGTGTTGAGGATTGCTGTCTTGACCTTTTCGTAGTCGCCTGCATCTTCCGGGTCTAACGTATCCACTATTTCCTGGGGTAAGCCTGTTAAGTAGGGGGTCACGATAAGGGCCCACTGGTCCTTCGGCCACTGTGCTGAAGTCGCTACTCGTTCGAATATATTCAGAAATGCCGCCGGATCGTCTTGCGGGCCCATCTTTTGGAGTTTAATTGGCGGGCGATGCGCGATAGCCCCTCTTCCTTCCGTAGGCATTACTTTGGTGGATAGTCCTATTTGCGTTCTGCTCAGTTGATCTATGATTAGTTTCTGCTGGTCTGCCAGTTGTCGCATCAGCGCCTCTTGGCCTTCTGTTATTTGCCGTATCCAGCCATCCGTCTCTTTAGGGGGAGATGACAGCCCCCCGCGTTGGGCGCCAATATGTGAGGGTTCGCTGGTGTGGGCTGTCTTCTCTTCAATAAACAGGCGAGGCGCAGAAGTAACATCAAACGGAACAGTATTTATTTCGACATTAACATCATCAGGGACTACCCCCATGAACGGGTTAAGGGAGGTCTGAAGACCGAGGTTAGGCTTGGAAGGAGTCCACAAACTATGTACAAAGGGGTTGGTGTTCTCTGGATTCCAAGGACCTGTTGAAGGCGGCACAGGTCCTAGTCCAGGGTTCAATTCTTCCTCTAGTGAGATCAACGGTAGGGTCTCCTCATCGCCGCTCCATCCGTCCCAGGAGGATCCCTCTCCTCCTTCGACACCCCATGGGCCGGGTAACCCCCCAGCTTCTTCAATTCGGCGATATGCCATTGCCGTTTGCGCTCTAATTCCCGGGCTACCGCCTCTCGTTCCTCTCTCAGCTTCCTTCGCCACTCCTTAGCCTCCGTTTCCCCCCAATAGGAAGGGCGAGGCTTCAACCCCAGCTGCCGACGCTTCTCGGCCTCCTCATGAGGGATCCGGACTTGCTCCCATTTGTGGGTCCAGGGATCCTCCATCCAAACCCACTCCCAGCCGCCTCGAATATCCCTGGCCCTCCCTCTTATATCTCCCATCCCAGCCTCTATCTCCTCCCCTCTTTTTCCCGCCTGAACCTGCCCCGGTTCGCGGGTGAATTTTAACCCTTTCACAGCCTCCTCTAGGTCTCGGGTATCTATCCCCTTGTTCAGGGTGAGGGTTCCGCCGCATTCTGTCTCCCAATCAGGGGTTTCCACACCTCTCTCTTCCCGTCGCGGTGGGGATGGTGGGGGAGTTGTCTGAGTCTGGCTGTTACTCTTCGGGAGCTGCGGCACTCCTACCAAGGCTTCCACCTTGGGAGCCTCACAACATGTGCTTACAATGTCTTTGTATATAGTGGTAGTCAGTGGAATGCAGATAAATAAGAGTACTGTAACTTCAAGGCTTCTGTTTTCACTGCATGTTGCAATATGCTAAAAGTATACATAGTCCTAATAAATAAATATATTTAGGACTGCAGCTTAGGAGTGTTATGACTTTGCAGCACTACCTTGTAAAATCATCTCCTATCAGATATGCATGACTGGCAGAAAGTGACAGAACATCATGTGGGAGAGGCAAGGAACGGAGATCAAGCAAATCTGAAAAACCCAATGTAAATAACAGTGATAAGTACTAAAATATGTCCACCAGGATCAAAGAAACTGATCCTGAAACGGACTTCTCTACTCCCCAACATCACAGATCAAATATTCACAGTAAGCAAGAGTCTATTACAAAGCAAAATTTTCTTCAGCTTCTTGCTTCCTGGTAAGATAACTTCTTTCAAACTTACCATCTCATAGTGCTTGGTGTGAAGCAAGAGCAAAATCAACCAACTGGAAGGAATAGTGGAAAGCCATTTACTACCAGAACTCAGCAGTTCTTGAAGATCTGCCTCTTGAAAACATTAAATGAGGCTGTAGGAACCTAATCCATTACCCACCCACCCCTCAAAAATGCAAGCCTACCTAGACACTCACAAAGATCAGTATAGTAAAAAAACTATGTGGTTGGTAAGGAAGCCAAACAATACCAATCCAGCTGTGAATATTCAGATGGTAGGCATAAGCACAATAATTTCTTGTGACTTAATTTCAGAAACAACGGTTCTTGTACTAACCTGATTCTATCGCAATACCAGACAAAGAATTTGACCACTTTAACTTACTTCATTTACTGTACGTACTTGTAAAAACAGTATTATTCCCTAGGAGATATGGAAGAATTTCAGCTCTCAGCTGAAGCACTATGAACCCATCATGGATCTGATGGGAGCTGATTTTTCAATCACAGTGGCAGTTCAGTGTTATGTAATATGGGTAGCGTGTCACAGACAGCTTGTATATACAAAGGTGTCACCAACAGAGCTTGTGCTTTACATATGGCTGGTCCCACATTTGCCTCAGTATCTCCAGGTGAAGGGAAATACCGCTGCAAAATCCTGGAGAGCTACTGCTGAATAGTGTAGACTGGTCCATGTGATGTTTCGAAGAGCATCTCAAACCAGTACAGCCAGTGCCTAAAAATTTTGAGCAGCAAAGTTTAGAACATCTAGATGGTATCAGATTGGGGAAATATGACACTGATAAAAATGAAATGGACAGACCTATGGGCTTCCAAGAGATTTCTCCCAAAAAATCCAATAAATCAAAGGGAAATTCAAGTCTAGAAATAAATCACCAGGGCTAGATGGAAAACCAACAGAACTGTTTCAAGCCACAAAGATTGCATCTGTCAAATTCCTAACAAGAATATGCCAATAAATATGGAAAACAAAACAATGACCCGCAGACTAGAACATTTAATATATATTCCAATCCCCAAAAAAGGAGCTGCTAAGGAATGAAGTAAATATAGGACAGAGTGGATTAAAATCAAAGATTTTTTTAAAGAAAGAAAAAAACAGATTTAAAAAAAATTAATTGGATTTTTAATTTAAATTAGATTTATTTAAAGAAATGCATTTAGAGAAAAATCGATCTAAATATAGTTTTCTATTTAAGATACACTATACTTCAAAGGTTATTCAGCATGAAACCGAGATTAGTTATGTAGCACAAGGTTCATGCATTTTATATTTTTAGTAAACATAATTCAATTAATCCAAGTTATTCAAACTGAGATAACATGAACTTTTTCATAGTAAAAATGATATAAAACAGAATTCAGAAAAAGACCTTGTTGTTCTTCAATTCTATGTACAAACAAAGAACACATTCCAGTTAGGACTGTGGTATTCACAAGGGATCAGTTCCAAGCCTCCCCACAGAAGCTGAAAAGCATTGATATAGAGAACAGTGTCATGTTCTCAGGTGATTCAACAGGTGAAAGTTCAGTAAGCCAGTCCAAGGTTAGAAGTCCGGGAGATAAAAACAGATGCTGAATTGTCAAAAACCAAAACACAAACCATAGTCCGAAGTCAGAGTCCGAGAGCCAAAGGTCAGGAGAGCAAGGTTCTGGTAGTTCAGGATAAACAAGAGCGTGGACGCAAGCCAGAGAATTTACTTGTTGCTTCCACGAATTTCCAAACCTCTGTGTACAAGTTATATAGAAACATCAATCATTTCATCCCTGGGAATACTCCATCCTGCTAAAACTCCAGACTGGTTGATCTGATATTCCTATGAGAAGCATGCATGCAACCTTCAGATCTCTGTGTTGTAAGTTTTTGCCTAAGCCTATCTCTAACTCTGGCCAGCGGGGGAGGAGAATCCGGAGGTGATTCATCCCAAATTGGAGCTGTCTGTGATAACAGAGAGGCCTCTGGTTCCACTAATTGCCTTACATTTCTCTTGGCTGCAATTAACTCCTCCGATTCGAGGACGTCTTATTCAGCTGAACTCATGACAAACAGTATACCTTGCATGGTCTCTGGATCCCATTAGTGGTCAGTTCTGGTAAATACACACTGGAAATACATGTAAACACAATTTTGGGGAGGGGTACTTGTATTTTTAGGCTGTAGATAAGTGAATCAGCGGGTTCTGATCCCATGGATATGGGGTTTCTTACTGTACCTTATATGCTAGGTTTGAAGATTGTTTGAAATATTGTTGTTAAAAAAGATATTTTGTTTAACCACTTCAGTTAATAAACATTTACGTTTAAACAAATACAAAAATATGTATGCTGTTATATTAGTTTAGTTAAATAAAACAATTTAAGTAGTTTTCCAAATATGAGTGATTGACCTATTAAACTAAAATCAGTTCTGATACAGCTGTTTTACTAACTTACAGGTTATTATTCTAAATATGAAATCTTCATCTGGTTGCAAATATTAAATACGGTAATTACCAGAAAGAATGAGTATTTAATGTATTCTCGAAAGCTGATGGTTGATGTGGGTTTTTTGGGCTCTTTGGCCGTGTTCTGAAAGTTGTTCTTCCTAACATTTCACCAGTCTCTGTGGCCAGCATCTTCAGAGGACAGGAGTCAGAACTCTGTGCTCTGGTGCAGTTTGTTAACAACACCCATCAATCACAATGACAGATAATCTCTCCCTCTTATCACAACAATACACCCAACAACGGAAAAACATGCTGATCACCACAGTTATCCATCTCCCAAAAAGGACAAAAGCTGATCCCATAGCTATAAATACTCAGCTATCCAAACAAACTGTAAGCCCAAAAAACCCACAACAACTATGAGTCTTTACATTTAAAAATCATGATTCAAATTTAGTCTTGATGACTAGTGATTTAAATCGTGATTAAATTGACTTGGTTTAAATGAAATTCACCCTGCTATAGGGCCATTGCTTTAATTTCCTACGCAAGCAAAGGAATGCTTAAGATATTGCAAGAAAGGCTTTTACTCTATATGGAGTGAGAAATGCCTGATGTTCAGACTGGATTTGAAAAGGAAAGGACACAATACCATATTGTAAATATTTTCTGGCTACTGAAGCACACCTAAGAATTTCAGAATATCAGTTTATGCTTTATAGACTAAAGCAATGGTTCTCAACCTTGGGTCCCCAGATGTTCTTGGACTGCAACTCCCAAAAGCCTTCACCACTAGCCCTGCTGGCAAGGATTTCTGGGAGTTGCAGTCCAAGAACATCTGAGGACATAAATTTGAAAACCACTGGAGAAACGCAAAGCTTTTGACTGTGTAGATCATGAGAAACTACGGGTTGTTCTGAAAGAAATCGGTGTTCCTCAGCACTTGATTGTCCTCATGCTGAACTTGTATTGTGGACAAGAAGCAACCATTAGGGCAGAATACGTAGCTATAGAATGATTTCCTATAGCCAAAGGTGTACGAAAAGGGTGCATTTTATCTCCCTGTTCAATCTATACTCAGAACAAATACGGAAAGCCAGACTAGATTCATATGAAGGAAGAAACGTCAATAATTTTAGATATGCAGATGACACCATTTTAGTGGCGGAAAGCAGCAATGCCTTGAAATAACTGTTAGGGAAATTGAAGGAAGAAAGTGTTAAAGCCGCAAATGAACATTAAGAAGACAAAAACCAGAACTACTAAAGAAGTGTAGGAAGGTCAGCAATGACGGAATTAGAAAAGATCATTAAATATAACAAAGAACAAAGAAAAGGAGGAAAAATGTATCACAGCTGCCATATAGTCATTCAGCCTAACATCAACTGACCAGGAGAAGTGGTGGTAAGGGAGATTACTGCATCTTGCTTTATTTATACCCTGCATGTTCTCCAGGGAGTTGCTGTTTATATCTTTCCTATTCTCCAAATAGTACAGAGCAACGAGTTACTTCCTCCTCTACCCTCCTCCAAGTCCACGTTCATAACACCCCGACAACTCTCACTAGGTTAAAGATGAATGAATGGAAAAGGCAGGTCAGTAAGCTTTATGACTGAGTAAGGATTTGAAAGTCTCTAGTTCTAGCCCAAAATTCTAACCAATGCACCATACTGTCTCTATAAATATTATTCCTTACTTCCATGTCCCTAGGATGATAAGAGTGGATAAAGTGATGAAGTAGGACACAAGAAGCTAAAGGTAAAGGTTCCCTTTGATATTTGTAGTCCAGTCATGTCCGACTCTAGGGGGCTGTGCTCATCCCGTTTTTCAAGCCGTACAGCCAGCGCTTGTCCAAAGAGTTTCCATTGTCACATGGCCAGCGTGACTAGGGAGCACCATTTTACCTTCCCACCGAAGTGGTACCTATTTATCTACTCACATTTACATGTTTTCAAACTGCTAGGTTGGCGAGGAGCTGGGACAAGCGACGGGCGCTCACTCCGTCGCATGGATTTGATCTTACGACTGCTGGTCTTCTGACCTTGCAGCACAGGCTTCTGCGGTTTAGCCCGCAGCACCACCACATCCCAGTTAGGACACTGGAAGCCTGGGTCCAAATACCCACGGAAGCTCACTGGGGTTTAAAACCACTCCTTAAATATCTCATTTACCTTGAAAACCCTATCATAGCCACTATTAAGTTGATTCCAACTGGATGGCACATAACAACCATATCCACTCCCAGTGAGAAATCCATGAAAGCTGGGGAGTGACAGAAGGCTCCTGCTCCATGGGCAGACATGACAGATGACTGTCCTTCCATTTGATCATTATTATACGGTGCTTGATAGCATAACCTGTTTGGATTTCAACTCCCAGGATCTGCCAGCCGGTAACAGCCATGTATATAAATACATATATCGGTTTCCATAGAGCAAAACATTTTTGTGATAGAATAAACAAAAAATAAGACTCTGGGTTTAACAATGAAAATAAGATGAAATATTCAAGAAGTGGAAAGGCAGATATTTAAAATCAATTAAGAACATGCAAAGTGGATTGATTAAAAACTGGAACCACTGACTTAAATCAAGACATTAACTCCTGATTTAAATCATGTTTGCCACTGAAACAATTGGGCAAATCTAATCACTAAAATGGTGATTTACCCATTAATCCAGTACTTTACAACATCCAGGAGAATACACATTGGATAATTGCTCAGATAACATTATTTTTATTAATTTAAGAAACAGTAGATGATACTAATCTCCTGTGTCAAGCTTTTTAGTAATAAGCTAAATTCTTCATAGGCAATTTGCAAACACAGGTCGTCTAACATTATAAGGCACTTTATCTTCAACAACAGCCTTATCAAATAAGCCCTTTTCTGCACCTGTGCACATTTAGTCAGAAAATAAAATCTGGGAGGGAAAAAGAAACCATTTTTTAAAAGCAAAAGCCAGTAGTTAAGTGGGGAAAAGACATTTTCACGAGATGAAAAGAAGAGAAATGAATGCCCATATGTGATTGCCATGTACGTCAAGGTGTATAAATGTGACAGAGTCTTTAATCCATTTGTTTAAGACAGTGTTTGTTTAGTACATACGACACAATTTAACTGAACCAACTTTATGTTAAAATAAAAATGCATCTCATGAACGACTTCTTAAAAATCGAATTCATCATTTTAAAACTCCACTGGTGTTTGCACAACCTCAGTGTGCCAAAAACCCAGGAAGGAGGCAAGGTGACGAGAGAGAGAGAGAGAGAGAGAGAAGGTCCTCCCTTTGGCACACTGTGCCATCCTGAACAAAGCAAGGACCGAAAGGCCAGCACTATAACTCACGGGACTTCATGTTACACAAATCCTCCCAGCAGTGGTGCAGGGTTGAGAGAAATGAAAAACTCCAAAGGCTGGCACAGGGCCCAAGAAAACTGACTGTGTGTCACATCTGATGTAGGTAAGGCTGCATGAAATACAAGCCCTAGTGGAATGAATGGTGGCAACAGCTGCGGCTATAGGCACATTTTGCTGCCTCCCTAACCGCTGATCCTATTCTCATGTCTGGGCTGGCGTATTCATCGCTGGCTGCACTTGAATTATGCCTCCATTTATCTAGATTCTTTTTTTGCCTCCTTTTAATATCACCTGACTTCAAAGCAGTTTCATCTCTAGCTTCCCTAGGTCCACCTGGCCTACCTTTGTGACACAAGGAATACCACCATCACCACCACCACTCATGGTATCACAAGAGCCTGCTGCTTGGCCTCATATTTTGGCCCCTAAGTCTCAGAAAATGGGATGTCTCTGAGGTACTCCTCTGACCTTAACAATGTCCTCATTTACTCTGAAACACACCAATCGAAGAAATGAGATTAGGGCTGAGGAACCTGTGTCTTATCTGGGTATGGTTGATATCCACTATTCATCAGCCCTAGCAACCAGCAATCCAGTGGTAAGGTACAATGGAATATATTTGCGAAGGCTTTAACGGCCAGGATCTAGCAGTTGTTGTGGGTTTTTTAGGGCTCTTTGGCCATGTTCTGAAGGTTGTTCTTCCTAACGTTTGTGCTCTTGTGCAGTTTGTTTGGGAGTTGAGTATTTATAGCTGTGGGATCAGCTTTTGTCTTTTTCAGGAGATGGGTGATGATGGTGATCAGTGTGTTTTTTGTTGTGGGTGTATTGTTGTGAAAAGGAGGAGAGATTATCTGTCACTGTGATTGATGGGTGTCGTTAGCTGGTCTTTTGTGTGTAGTGATCACCGGTCCTTGTGGCTGGGTAGAGTTCATTTGCAGGCTGTATTTTTCAGTGCTGGGAGCCAAGCTTTGTTGAGTTTTAAACTTTCTTCTTTTTTGTTGAAGCTCTGCTGGTGTTTGTAGATTTCAATGGCTTCCCTTTGCAGTATAACGTAATGATTGCTGGTGTTGTCCAGTATTTCAGTATTTTGAAATAGAATTTCATGTCCAGCTTGTTTTAGGGTATGATCAGATACTGCCGATTTTTCTGGTTGTTTTAGTCTGCAGTGTCTCTCATGCTCTTTGATTCTGGTGTGGATGCTTTGTTTTGTGGTTCCAATATATACCTGGCCACAACTGCAAGATATCCAGTATACTCCTGCAGTGGTGAGGGGGTCTCTTCTGTCCTTTGCTGACCATAATATTTGTTGTATTTTTGTGGTGGGCCTGAATACTGTTTGTAGGTTGTGTTTTTTTCAACAGTTTCCCCAGTTAGCTACACTAGCTCAGTGATTCTTAACCTTTGTTACTCAGGTGTTTTTGAACTGCAACTCCCAGAAACTCAGCCAGCAGAGCTGATGGTGAAGGCTTCTGGGAGTTGCAGTCCAAAAACATCTGAATAACAAAGGTTAAGAACCAGTGCACTAGCTGATCAATGCTGCACTCCAAAATTCATCTTAGCTAGATGTTGAAACTACACAGTTTGATAAATTTGGGTTAAATTTAACCATCAGATTATTGTTATATGCAAACTGCCATGTGTTTGGGCCTTTCTGCTTGCAGCTAGTAGAGCAGCATTCCCTTGACTAAAGAATATAAGATACAAAATTGATTCTATGTCCCCCGGGATAAAATCTGATTATTCCCAAATCTCAAAACTTTCCTTCTGGTTTGAAGTCCCTAGAGAGGAACTTTAGTTTAACACTAGATCCTGCCAGGAAGATTTTTAGAGTTTTGTTTCCTACTCAGCATTGCCCAGCCGGATGAAGAGGCTTAAATAAAATAGGGGAAATGAGGAGATGACACTAAAGCAAAGCAAAGCGTGCTGCTTATATACCGCCCCATAGCGCTTCAAGCACTCTCTGGGCGGTTTACAATTTAATTATGCAGGCTACACATTGCCCCCCCCAAGCGAGCTGGGTACTCATTTTACCGACCTCGGAAGGATAGAAGGCTGAGTCAACCTTGAGCCGGCTACCTGGGATTTGAACCCCAGGTCGTGAGCACAGTTTTGGCTGCAGTACAGCGATTTAACCACTGCGCCACGAGGCTCTAAGAGAGTGCAAGTAAGGAAAAATAAGACAGTATATATTTTTTGTGGGGTGGGTAAGAAACTGAGTTTTTCAAAAATTGCTGCAACTTTTTCCTTTCCTCCAAAGCTCAAAACAGAGGCAGGAGAAGCGGGAAAGAATAAAATCATTGATGGGATTTTTCACCTTAATTCTTGTAAGGATTTTACTGTACTAATAGAATGCAAACTTAAACACCAGTTCAAAATCAACATACCGTATTTTTTGCTCCATAAGACGGACCTCTCCATAAAACACACCAGATTTTTAGGAGAAGAAAACAGGAAAATAATAATCTGCTTTCTTCTCCTAAAAATTTGTTGAGCCTTATGGAACACACCCTAGGACCCTTTGGAGGCTCACCCTGCCCCCTGGCTTCCTCGGGCTTTTGCTCTGCTTGGCGGAAAATCTGATGCGGCCCATCCTCACCCAGACTCTGCCTCTAGTGGCCCCCAGGTAAATTGAGTTTAAAACCCCTGCTCTAAAGGGTCCTGGAACACACCCTAGGACCCTTTAGAGACTCACCCTGCCCCCCCCGGGTCAGAGGGGGCAAAATCACCACCTTCAAGGACTCTTCTGAAGCTTCCCAAGCCTCAAAAGAGTCCCAGAAGGTGTCAATTTCGCACGTGCTGGCCCTGGGGGGGGGGGACCATCGCAAAGGTCCTGGAAGGCTCACTCAGACCCATGGGGCCAGCGGGGGCAAAACTGCCAGCTTCTAGGACCTTTTCTGAGGCTTGAAAGGCTCAGAAAAGGTCCTGGAAGGGTGAGGGGAGCCTCGCATGGGTCTTGGAAAGCTCACTCGGACCCTTGCGAGGCTCCCTCAACAGGGCCAGTGGGGGCAAAATCACCAGCTTCTCTCCATAAGACACACAGACTCCCCCCCCACTTTTTGGGGGGGAAGTGCGTCTTATGGAGCAAAACATATGGTACAGCAAATGTTAAACTCCCAACTAACACTGTACACTCATCTTCCATGACACAATCAGGAACAGGGCCAGATCCAAATCCCAACGCACAGCAGTTGTATACCGTCACCTTGGGGGTGACAGAAGGCATTATCATTTTTCACCTTCCCCAGTTATGACCATCATCAACTTGTTATCATTCCTCAATGACTCAGAGTGCACAACATCCAAATGGACACTTTCCTTCAAGCGACCGAAACGAGATTCTTGAGAAGTAACCATTTGTTTTCTGGCAAACATCCTCTTTCATTTACAGTTCAGTCATAAAAGCCTAATTCAATTTAGAACAAAGCGGGATATCTTTTAAGGTCCATTGAATCCTGAAGGTCAGTATTCCTTCTATTGCACACTCTTAAGATAAAGCCTAATCTTTATGAACCTAAAATGCTTGGGACACTTTATATATCAAGTCACATATTCATCCTGCAGAGCGAAAATGAGGCACTGGGAGTAAAGTACACAGTTGTTGCCTACGGTTACAATTGTGCCTCTACAGCCTTGCTTGGCTGATAAGAATATGCACAGAACCTTTGATCCTTTCCTTGGAAACAGCTTGTTTCCTACTTCTGCTTTCCTCCACCCCCAAAAAATAAGCAGAACAGTCAAACTATATGGACATCAAGGGGAGGAGGCACAAAACCATTCCAAGGATCCTTACCCACCCACCCTGCTGAATACATACCAATACAAAGGTCAGTTCTTATTAAAAGGGAAACATTGGGTTGAATGCATTTTAAATCACCTGCTAAAATCAATGGACTTTGGCTACATTCTTGTATCATTGATTTCAATAGTTCTACTCCAACAATGGCTAGGTATGGATACCATTCACTCCCATTTTCCTTTTTTCCCCTCCACAAGATACACCTACTTCCTTATTTTACAAGACATGTTATCAGGAGACAAGGAACACTCAGATAATGCTTACCAAGCACTGCATACAAAATACTGAGATAATGGATGCAAAATGAAAGAAAAACACTAACCAAACAATTCTGCATATATATACTTAGTACAGTGGACCCTCGACTTACAGACAGCTCGACTTACAGACTTTTCGAGTTACAGACTTCTCTGGCTGCAAAATTTAGATTCGACTTGCAGCCAGAGAATTGACTTACAGACCAGAAAAAAACCAAAATGGAATAAAAATAGAATAAAAACCACTGGTTATGGGATTAATTGGTTTTCAGTGCATTGTAGGTCAATGGAGATTCGACTTACAGACTTTTCGACTTGCAGCCACCATTCCAATACGGATTAATTCCTTAAGTAGAGGGTCCACTGTAGTAGTTTTAATCTGGTTGAATGAAATTTGCTCCAAGAAACTCCTTATCAGTTTTGTAGTACATTGAATTGATTGCTAGACAGAACTCTAGTATGATTCCTACTTTTGAATCTGGCTGAATGGATCTTACTTCAAAGAACTGTACAATATATTCCAAGTCACAGTAGAGAATTTGAAGTCCTTCACCAAACTATGAACTATGGAATCATGAGAGTTTAAGTTATATAAAAGCGCTAGAGGTATGTAATGTGGATAGATGCACCCCTGGGGGTGTCAAATCCCTTGGCACTCTTGGAACCAGCCATTCAGCTCCTTCACTCTTGGAAATGTCACATGCACTGACCATAATATCTGGCTATCCATATTTTTCTCCTACCTGCCCATCACTTTGCATCCTGTCTCTTAAGCTGTAAGCCATTATTTCCAGCTGGGAACAAATTTTAAGTGCAATTGGGGCAAAGACAGTATGGAAAAATTGAGAACCAGTGTTCTTGGCCATTGTTCTTGTGGTGAATGCTGGAACTACAGGAACTCATCACAAGAGATTATATAGGCATGGCCAAGTAGAATATACGGGCATGACACAGGATGGATGGACAGACTGACAAAAGTCCTCTTATTATTTTATATTGGAAAAACTAACCCTGGTTTAAATCCCTGAACTGCGCGCTTTACTGACTCCACGCTTTACTATACCATGGTGTTGGCCTAGGGGGAAATGCGAGTTTTACCTTTCCTTTTTACAACACTTTGTCTATCTTACAGACAGTTTTACCACAAAGAATTTAATAGTGTATTTATTGTATTACATTCATATCCTCCTTTTCCAGCAAGAGGTCAAGATGGTATACTTGTTTTTCTTGCTTCTTCTTTTATCCTTGCTACAACCCTACAAGAGAGGTCCAGCTGAAAATGACCTTCCAAGGTCATCCGGCAAGATTAATGGCTAATGGGAATCTGAACTGTGATCTCCCCACAACCAACATTCGGTAGCCTTTCTTATTTTTCCATTCTCATTTTTTAAAAAATCTAGGACCTAGATTTGCTACTGTGTTCTCTGAGAAGAACAGGGAAATACCAACATGCTTGATACAGTCTAAACAGCATACACAGGGGGAAAAGGCACAAACAATGAACACATTCTACAGCTTGTGAGTTTTATTTTTTACTTATAAGAGCTCAAATATGGATATTAATCGCAATGCATTATCTGCAGGCTATTTGGCAGAGACTGATGTAAAAATGATAAAACTCCTGAACAGTGTTTATCGCACTGTAAAATATGAGTTAGGATCAGCACTGTGTAATGTATTGTACAAAGGGAGAAGTAAGAGGATAAAGAACAATGCAACTTTGATATCTTCACAGATAGCAACAGAAGCATTCTGAAAGGAAAGTATAATCATAAGTGAATTTTAGCACAGAGTACCACAGGGCACCTTTGAATACCTTTAAATCAGATTAAGGAAGAAGTCTAGAAGATTTAAAGAAACACAATTAACCTTGATCTTTCCCAATGGTTATAAAATACTGATATGAGTCAATTGATAGGCTACTGAAGCTACTGTTCTACGGGCTTTCACCAAATTCAACAGGAGCCAATGCAACTGTTCCTGACATACATATGTCAGGCTGAATTATAATGGTGCTCTTCTATACATTTATTTATGTGCCAGCTATTGGGATTTAATTCTGGGACTCCTAAATCATTGACACCCAAAAACCCGGAATGAAAACTCAGGAATGTTTAAATCTACAAGAGCCAAAAGCAGGCAATACTTTGGCAACTACCTACGTAAGCTGGACAAAGCAGAAGCAGTCTGATTCATTTCAAGTCTGGTATACAGAGAACGGGCATGAACGCTGCAGGTGTTGCCGATTGGACTCACAACACCTGCAATTTACATTGCAAAATACTGATCCATTAAAGGAATAGCCAAAATCCCTCTCCTTTGCCAAAAAATGAGAGGAGTGGGTAAGAGACACTGCACTCCTTCCTAATGAATGCTGGACTTCATGCTTGTACCTTTTTTTTCCAATTTCTTGCTTTAGCACACAGACATTTACAGATTACATTATGAAAAACACAAGACGCAGCAATACAGTAAAAGGGAATTTAAATTAAATTTTGCTTCAGGTTTAAAAATTCCAAGCTCTAAAATGCATCATACATGTCTAAACCTAAACATTAATACAGTTAGTAAACATAAGGACCCTGAGTAGCAATAATCTTTCAGCTTGGTTAGTAGCAGAGGACACAGATTTTTTTAAAAATAAGAATGAAAATAAACCTTGCCATTTGAAATGTTCTCATTTAAAAGTAACATCGCTAAGTTTGCCTTGGTCAGATCTTCTGGGGAACTGTTCCAAAATAGACCTCAGCAACCTTGTACACTCTGCTGTGAACAAGGAACCATAAAAGAAGACATGTTCCAAATTCTCAATTGATATTTGATCACAGGAGCATTTATGGAATTCTTTTGTGCCAGCATTCAAGACAGCAAGTGGCAGCATATCTAGACTTGCGATAGTGAAGGCTTTTCTGTAATCAAAGCTCAAGAGATCAGCAAAATAAGGTGGAAGGGTCAAGGCTAGAGGAGAGATCTTTTTGTAAAGGGGTCCGATTCTTGAGGCGCCTAATAAACCTACATATGTTTGAAACACACAGATCTAATATTTTTTGCTTTAATGTGAATTTTGCTGTAGAGAAACCCGAGGTGCCTCACATGCTCTTCTGAAAAACCAAGTTTAGTAACAAGATTCAGTTGAAAGGTTTTACATGACAGTGTCATCTCCCTGTATGATAATGTTAAAAAGTCTGAAGGCAGCAGCATAGAGTTTTCAACCAATAATTAATGACTGCTTTCATAAGCTAATACCAGTCATTACTGGTATTAATGGCAGTTCCAGTTTGACTGTAGGGGTTGGGGAAAGCAAAGGATTGCCTGCAGTAGTGAGGCAAACTTATTTGGATGACTTCTAGTGGACATAAATTTCCAAGTCCCCAAATTTCAGTTCCATACAAAATCTGAGGGAGTAATTATATATCACAAACGGGAAGAACCAAATATCCTTCTCTAATTCTGTAGAATGTGACTGTGTGAAATATGGCCTTTTCAAATTTCTGCTTAGCAAACACAGTATGAAATGGTTGTTGTGGGTTTTTCGGGCTCTTTGGCCATGTTCTGAAGTTTGATCTTCCTAACGTTTCGCCAGTCTCTGTGGCCGGCATCTTCAGAGGACAGCACAGATTGCTGTCCTCTGAAGATGCCAGCCACAGAGACTGGAGAAACGTTAGGAAGAACAAACTTCAGAACACGGCCAAAGAGCCCGAAAAACCCACAACAACCATTAGATCCCGGCCATGAAAGCCTTCGTGAATACAATATGAGATGTCCAAGAGTCTGACTGGTGGAACATCACTCCTAAATACTTAAAGTGACACACCTGTCTTAATATCCTCACATCCATTATCCATTTATGAGGGTGAGATCGTCTGCGAAAGACCATAATTTTGATTTTCTCATTAATTTACACTGAGAAGATTCTTCTTGCAGTAAATGCTGTATTTTTAATTGATATTTGAGCATGGGATATTAGCAAAGTGTTGTCTGCATAAAGTAGTATTGAAATGGCTTTTCCTACTTTCACTAGGAAGAATTACAATCCTGTTAAACAGTCCACCATATCATTTATATATAAATTAAAAAGCATTGAGGGCAGGATACAACCCTGGCATACCCCTTTGGGTGTTTTAAATACATTAGACAATTGGCCAGAAACGCCAACTCTGACCTTTAAAGAAGTACTGTATCAGTGTTCAGATCTTTAATTCTCTCTAGCAACCTGAGATCTATACAGTATTAGGATTTATCAGTCTTTCGGCAATCTCTTGGAATAGAGTCAAATGTCGTTTTAAGATGGATAAAAGCTACTTATAATTGCCCCGATGATCCTTCAGTATACAGTGGTGCCTCGCATAGTGATCGCTTCGCATAGCGACGAAATCGCTTTGCGATGAACTTTTTGCAATCGCTTTTGCGATCACATTGCGATGTTCCCTATGGGAAAATATCGCTTTGGGATGATTGGTACCCTGATTCGCTTACGGATCATCGCATAGCGATGATTTTCCAACAGCTGATCGGCGGTTCCAAAATGGCCACCGGGGAAAAAAATGGCCGCCGCTGTTTTGCCTCACTTAAGAGGCACCGAAAATGGCTGCCCCATGGAGGATTTTCGCTTAAAGGTAAGTTTTAAGCCCATAGGAACACATTGAAGGGGTTTCAATGCGTTTCTATGGGCTTTTTATTTTCGTTTAGCAATGTTATCGCTTAGCAACGTTTTTTCCTGCATGGATTAATGTCGCTAAGCGAGGCACCACTGTATTTGCTAATCAGATGCTGTAACAGAAAAACATGATCCAAAGTAGAATGCCCCACCTTAAAATCAATTTGTTTAGGGGCTAATACAGTACAGTAGATGGTTTTAAGTTACCCTTTCTTCCAATTTCTGGAGATGTGTTGCATAAAATTTGCCTACAACATCAAGCAAACTTATGAGTCAATAACTGGTAGGATCCATGCATTCCCCTTTCCTGTAAATCGGCACAATTGAGGATGACCATTCCCTCAATATTCTACCAAATGTATCTATGCAGTAAATAAGGTGGCTAAGACGCAGCCAACCAGTCCTGAAAAGATCTGAATGTATCAGGATAATGAACTTTATTGCTCTTGATTGTTGAGATTAGCAATTTTATTTCCATAATTGTAACTGGTGGCTCTTGCACATGTATGAATCCAGTACTGAATACAGCCCATGACGTCTTTAGATCTTCTTTAGACTTGGCTGTTTTTATGAAGTGTGGTTTAAAGCCTGTTGCTTACAGTCTTCTATTAATGTTAGTTTCTATCCGATCTTAATCTATTTTGAGAATTCATGGATTTCATGAGCAAGTCTGCACTCAGAAGTAAAAGCAGCAACTATGTTGTTTTGTTGTGTGTGTGTGTTTTTTAAAAAAAAATGTCATTCTGAGACTTACAAACTATTCATTCCTAAACTGAACACCTGCCAGTCTCATTTTAATGGCAGACAGTCAACACATTCAGGCATCCTCCGGGAGCAATGACAGCACCCTATTAGCTAATCCTTCCACTCCCAGAAGCTTCACTGGATTACTTCCCAGAGAAATGAAGAAGTACAACATTATTAAGCAAGAGGGGGACTGGTAGTGAGGAAATTAAAGATAAGCTATTGATAGGTTTTCTAACCAAACTGTTTCATCTCCATGGCCTTCAAACAGGTGTCTGCAGAGGCTAAAGTGTTCAGTCCACTGCAAACTGGCATCTAGTTAACACATCCCATATAAACATATAGAACATGTGTTAAGTATGCTTTGATAAAATAATTAGAAGTACAGATAGGCAAGAACCACAGTTCAACAGTTCAGCACTGCACATTACCCTCTCCCGCCTCCTCTGCAGGCTCGCCATTCTCTGCGCGATGCATGCTTTCCTCCCCACCTCCTCAGCGCAGCCGCCCACTCACTGATAGCAGAGCACGCTTACCTCCTCCATTTCATCCAGCAGCCACCCACTCACACGAGGAGGCAGGACAAGGAAACCGCCAGCTCTGTCTCTGAGTGGGCTTCTGCCCGAGGAGGCAGAGGAGCTAAGACTGTGTGGCAGTCAGTGAGTGGGCAGTCGTGATGAGAAGCGGGGGAGGGAATTGTGCATCACCCAGGGAATAAGTAAGCTCTCTTAGGAGGTGGGAGAGGCAAGTGCATGGTGCCCACGGAACATCCACAGGCATTTTAGGTATCCCCACTCCACTCTAAAGAGCCAGACTTAATCAAATTGTCCATCAAAACTATCAGGTAATTCAAAACAAGCAGATATTACAGATCACCAGCCTCGTGTTGCTGTCCACCACATCCGTTCCAGAAACCTTCTCTTTCTGGAATTGGATGAGCTTCCCATGCACAGTTCTATAATGCTAAATCAGAACTCCACAAGTATATTGTTTCTTGCCTGGCACCAAAACACAGGCATACATAAATAGCACTTAGGGCATATGGGACAGGGGGATATCTGCATCACAGAAGGTTGGATCATACAGCGTTCTTACTCCATATTAACCACACATTCTGTGTGTCTATGCGTATTGGTACAGTGGTGCCCCACATGACGATGATAATCCATTCCGTGAAAATCGCTGTTTAGCGAAATCATCGTCATGCGAAAACCGTTTCCCCATTGGAATGCATTGAAACCCGTTCAATGCGTTCCAATGGGGAAAATACATTGTCGTCCTGCGAAGATTGCCCATAGGGAAGCCATTTTGCGAGTGCCGATAAGCTGCTAAAATGGCTGTCCTGCAAAGCACAGGTCCCGAAAACATAGGGAAGCCATTTTGCGAAGCCACCGATCAGCTGTAAAAATCGTCGCCTTGTGAAAGAACGGTCCGCGAAGCATGGACCAAATCATCGTACAGCGAAAACAGCCCATTGGAATCACTGTTTTGCAAATCGCTATAGCGATCGTAAAACCTCATCGTCTTGAGGTACCACAGTATGTGCAATGTATGAAGTGTTACACTCTAAAAATCCAGACACTTAACAGAAATTATAAGTTATGCATCTCAATTTAGCAGACTAAACATAAGTTATGCTTTTGAGTCATACCCATTTCTGTCCATAGTTTTAGAAGAGGCAGCCATATTGGTCTGTGCAAGCATATCAGGCAAAATCCAAAGGGAAAAAAGAAAAAAAAGAGAAAAACCATGTGGCAACCTGAAGACTATTATATTTTAATTTGAGCATTTGTGGATCAAAGCTCACATTATAGTATTATAGGAGCCTTTAAGGTACCACTTGGTTTTTGTCTTCTGTTGCTGTTCCTCCCCCCCCTCCCGGATGTTGCTTTATATATAATTTCTATCCTACTCTTGTTGCCTGCAAGATAAGAGTGCCAGTATTCACACACTGCCTCAGTGCTTCTGAAATAATTTTGACCATTTGTGACTGTGTGCAGGGCATTTTTAGCTTTCTGCCACAGCTCCAAATCATTCTCATAATGCTTTCCTCACCCACTGAATTCCACAGGTTTCCCAACGGTAGCAATCATACACACTGCCAACTTTCTTTCTTAAAAAGGAGGTGTGTAATTGTGAAATAACACAGGAGTGCAATAATTCACAAGCAGCTGTTTTCCTCAACAAGGTTCTAAAGTTTTCCATTTGCCCAGAGGTATAAGCTTAATACCCCTTCACGGATTGCTGCCTTCTCGTGGCGAAGGGGCTTGGCCACTGGTTCCATCACCTCTTGGCAAAGAGAAGGGGAAGATATGGAGGCAGTGACAGATTTTCCTTTCTTGGGCTCCATGATCACTGCAGATGGTGACAGCAGCAACGTAATTAAAAGGTGCCTGCTTCTTGCGAGGAAAGCGATGACAAACCTCAACAGCATCTTAAAAAGCAAAAACATCACCTTGCTGACAAAGGTCTGCATAGTCAAAGCTATGGTTTTTTCCAGTAGCGATGTATGGAAGTGAGAGCTGGACCATAAAGAAGGCTGACTGCTGAAGAATTGATGGCTTTGAATTGTGGTACTGGAGGAGGCTCTTGAGAGTCCCCTGGACTGCAAGGAGAACAAACCTATCTATTCTGAAGGAAATCAACCCTGAGTGCTCACTGGAAGGACAGATCCTGAAGCTGAGGCTCCAATACTTTGGCCATCTCATGAGAAGAGAAGACACCCTGGAAAAGACCCTGATGTTAGGAAAGTGCGAAGGCAAGAGGAGAAGGGGAAAACAGAGGATGAGATGGTTGGACAGTGTCATCAAAACTACCAACATGAATTTGACCCAATTCCAGGAGGCAGAGGAAGACAGGAAAGCCTGGTGTGCTCTGGTCCATGGGGTCACGAAGAGCCGGACATGACTTAACAACTAAACAACTACTAAAATAAGCTTAAAGATATATTTCATTTATTAACATAGTGGGGGGGGGGAATGAATTGTATCAATGAACAAACGAGGAAAGGGCAGCTGACCTTCAGAACAGCACCCATCAATCTGGTGTCAGCCATATTTTACTTTTTCCCAAATCACAGCAGGAAATGGCAGATGGGGCAAGAGCGCTGTCCTGTTAGACACTGAAAAGTGCCAAAGAAATTGTAACCTTCCCAGGACACAAGGTTAAAGATATTTTTCATAAATATATGAGATCAAATTAAGCTGACTGAGATGAAAGATGCATGTGAATATGGTTGAAACGCACACATTTGTTGCTGTTGCAAAAAGAAATGCAATGGGGAAAACAATTTACTCCGATGGTAAATGCCAACAGAACATATGCAAGGATTCATCTGAAGATCCTCCTACAGTCCTTGAAGTAACTACAGTAGCAAATTTAGTTAACTGTCTTACTTGTTGTTGCTGTAATGTGCCACCAAGTCAGAACTGATTTATAGCAACCTATTAATAGGGCTTTCAAGAGAAGTGAGATATTTAAGGAATGGTTTTACCAACTCAACTTCCCCAGTGATTTTCCACGGTTGAGTGGGGGTTCAAACCCTGATCTCCAGAGTTTTAGTCCATCACTCTATGCACTAGATCACATTAGGTATCCAACTGTCTTATTGCTTATATATATTCTGGCAACCCGTATGACACATAATTGTCATTTCCGGCTTTTCATTTCATTCTGATCTCCTCCCTTCAATCATATACAGTGGGGTCTTGACTTGAGAACTTAATCCGTATTGGAAGGCGGTTCTCAAGTCAAAAAGTTCTCAGGTCAAATCTGCATTTCCCATAGGAATGCATTGAAAACCATTTGATCCGTATCTGCTCTTTTCCGTCCATAGAAACTAATGGGAAGCTGCTATTCTGCCTTTGACCACTAGAGGGGGATATTTTGTTTCTTTTTTTCTTAGGTCAAGAACGGTTCAGGGAAGGCAGGGAAAATACAGTCCAGGCAGTACCAGGCAGTCTGAAGACTCCCAATCCACTCTCTAAACGCTGGGAAGATTGAGGAAACAGACAGGCACCCTTTTCACTGGCCAGCAGTTAACTGAAAGTTCAAATTTTGCACTTTCCCTGCCTCCCACGTGGTTTTTTTCAGTTCTTAACTCAAATCGAAGTATGTAAGTCAAGTCAATATTTTCCTATGAGAGTGGTTCTTAAGTCAAAATGTTCTTAACTCGAGCCGTTCTTAAGTCAAGACCCCACTGTACACCACCCATATATATCTGAAGCTTGAATACTGCATAACATGCTCCTGGCGAAGTGGAGTGTAAACTATCAAGCTCAAACTGAAATAAATATGTCAGCCTTTTTTATTGTAGAAAAACCAAAGTTGTTTCTCATTGCTGAGGACATGCCTTGATATTACTCACTTCCTGCCCTAAGCAGACATGCTAATGCCTTCAAAGAGCTACCTACTGCCATGGCTTGAGCTTCACACCTGAAATCTACAACACTGGGAAGCCTGTGTTTTTTCTATTGCCACTGGGTCAAAATACTATACCTATTTTATAGCTGTTTATGAAACTCAAGCATGTTCTGTTGCTGGTGAGTCAAAAAAACATCAGAGCACTAGTTCTGAAATGCACCATGACTCATAAAACAGTTCAGAACCCCAAAATGCTCAGAGCAAAGCTTTATGAGGGATTATGTTTGTTTCTGAAAATTTAATAGGCAGTGCCCACCAGCCTCTACTGAAATTACTTATCTTTCTGAATGCAGAAGTAAAATATATTGGATTCTGAGTGCAAAACAAAAAAAAACTTGCTCAAAGAAGATTTTTTTAAAAAAATTACTTATTTACTTATTTATAGATACTAAAGTTACAAGCATGTGTGTCTGAGTTTTGAACAAATGAGTTTATTGGAGGGAAAAAATAATCTAAAATATAATATTTGACCTAGGAGGAAAAAAACACAGCAAAAACTATCTCTCTTTTGTTGGGCTAGCGTGGGAAAGAGCACTAAAAACTTTATTATGACTATATACTCGATTCCATGACAGCCCAGGCAAACTGGGGCCAAAGGGCTTGTGAACGCACCATGCTTTGAGGGTACAGGTTCCCAAGACTGGCCTATAATATCAGCATGATTGTTTATTCACTTAAGGTCAAAAAGCTTCACAAGGATGTTTAAAAGAAAGTAGGGACACTGTGTGTCATTAACAAACCTTGTCTTCTAAGCACGCTGCCTTGATGTCAAAGAAGAGGATCACTAGCGACAAAAATGTGGCCTGAAAATAATCTGTACACATCTACCCTGTTTCCCCAAAAAGCAGACCTAACCTGAAAATAAGCCCTAATATGATTTTTCAGGATGCTCGTAATATACGCCCTACCCCAAAAATAAACCCCAGTTAAATGAAACCCCACCCTCCACTATTGTGCAGCTACCAGAAGATGACATGACTGTATTTGAATAAATGTAGATTGTTGTACATGAAAAAATAAAATAAAACATCCCCTGAAAATAAGCCCTAATGCTTTTTTTTTGGAGCAAAAATTAATATAAGACCTTGTCTTATTTTTGGGGAAACACGGTAGCAATTATTGTTCTTCAGCAAATATGATTACTGAAAGAAAGATTTGATACAGGATTAAAGATTCTAACTTTTGCTTTATTTCTGAATTGAGAATCATCAAATAATTGAGTTGGAAAGAGCTTGTAAGGCCATCAAGTCCAACTCCCTGCTCAATGAAGGAATCTAAATCAAAGTAGATTAACAGACAGATGTCCAATTTTCTCTTGAATGTCTCCAGCATCACCACCTCCCAAAGCAATTTGTTCCATTGTTGTATTGTTCTAAAAGTTAAGACGTTTTTCCTGATTTAACCAAAATCAGTAAAACACAAGCTACAAGAAATCTGGAAGCTGAGTCATGGCAACTAGACTTCTTTCTTATTAGGCTGAAACGTTTTGTTACTCATCCAAGTACCTTCTTCAGTCTGAGGAGAGTTCATAGAATCACAGAAAAGTGAAGGTGGAAGGGACCTACAAGGCCATCAAGTTCAACCCCCTGCTCAGTGCAGGAATACAGTCAAAGCATATCTGCCAGGTGATTATCCAAGTTTTTCTTGAATGCCTCCAGTGTTGGAGCACTCACTAACTCCCAAGGTAACTGGTTCCACTCTCGTACTGCTCTAACAGTTAGGACATTTTTCCTGATATTCAACCGAAATCTGGCTTCCTTTAACTTGAGCCCATTGTTGTGTGTCCTGCACTCTGGGATGATTGAGAACAGATCTTGCCCCTCCTCTGAATAACAGTCTTTCAAATATTTTTAAAGTGCTATCATATCACCCCTCAGTCTTCTTTTCTCAAAGCTAAACATGCCAGATTCTTTCAGCCTTTCATCATAAGACTTGGTTTTCATCCCCCGATCATCCTTGTTGCCCTCCACTGAACTTGTTCCAATTTGTTAGCATCCTTCTTGAAGTGTGGCGTCCAGAACTGGACACAAGACTCAAGCTGAGGCCTAACCAGTGCTGAATAGAGGGGGACTAGCACCTTGCGGGATTTGGAAACTATACTTCTATTAATGCAGCCTAAAATAGCATTAGCCTTTTTCGTACCCACATCACACTGTTGGCTCATATTTAGCTTGTCATCTATGACAATTCCCAGATCCTTCTCACTTGTAGTTTTGCTGAGCCAGGTATTCCCCATCTTGTAACTATGCAATTGGTTTCTTTTTCCAAGGTGAAGTACTTTGTACTTATCCCAGTTGAATTTCATTCTGTTGCTTTCAGCCCAGTGCTCCATCCTATCAAGATCATTTTGAGTTGGTAGGAGACACCTGATATACCCTCCACATTGGTTTCAGGGATCTCCTACCAACTTTCCTCAGACTGAAGAAGCTCCTTGGATGAGTAACGAAGCATTTCAACTAAAAATTGGGTATTCTTATTTGTATATGAATACGAATAACCTCCCCCCCACAGGTGCAGGTAGCAAGACTGACCACTCCCCTGTCCACTGCTGCCACGGGCTCCGCAATCCCTTCCTATCACTCTGTTGCTCGCGATGGATTAGCCAGTCTTCGACCTGGCATCGGCTTGTCATCCTGCCTTCTGCCAGGAGTGGCTAATCCATCACGACCTTCGGAGCGATAGGAAAGAATCACGGAGCCCGCAGCAGCGTTGGACAGGTGAGTGGTTGATCTGGTTCCAGGGGGTCGGCCCCTCGTTATCTGCACTTGTGGGGGATATTCGTATACGAATACCCCCATCTCTAATTTCAACCTAATAAGAAAGAAGTCCAGTTGCCACGATTCAACTTCTGGATAATCTCACCTGGATGACTGAGAATCTTCACAGATAAAAAGCAACAAGAAAGTTTTGCAGATGTTCTCTCTCACTCACTCACTCTCTCTCTCACACACACACACATACACACACACACACAACTTGAAATGCAAAGTGGGGCAGATTCTACCCTCTCAGGAGGCCTGCAAAGCACTTAAAAAAAAAAAAAAGGAAAAAGGATTTTCAACCCACATTGCCCACAGTGAAGATTATGGGATACAGCATATAAAAATGGCATGCGAATATATTGTCTACACCTCTGGGAACTATGAAGCATATATGAAAACCTTCCCAAAGTCCAATTTCAATTGTAAGCTTGAGTCTACGAGCTAAGACTAATGTGAATGCCAGCTAGAGTAGACAAACTGAAACAAATGGAACTTGCATGCTTTATTACAA
This sequence comes from Pogona vitticeps, assembly GCF_051106095.1. Taxonomy (NCBI): domain Eukaryota; kingdom Metazoa; phylum Chordata; class Lepidosauria; order Squamata; family Agamidae; genus Pogona; species Pogona vitticeps. Next base: position 43,383,497 of record NC_135784.1, read on the forward strand.
TCGAGGTTCATTGATTTCACTGGATCTATCTGGAACGAGCACACAGGGTTTACCTCTAAATACATTCAGTCAACTAACTGCACTTAGGATGACCATTCAGATTTCTGCACAATGGTCTGAAATTCCCTTCTCCAGGAAAAGGGCCACTGGGGCAAAGCAGATGCCTGCAGCTCCATTCCCACACTTCAAGCACTCAGAATGAAAGTCAACGGGAACTAAGATACCTAAAAATAAGTTAGGTGTTGTTTCCAAACATTTCTCAAGAACATATTACATTGATCTTAACAATAGGTGATGAAGGCATGAATCACAATGCCAAGAAAAAATGGCACTGTCCCCCACCCCCAGATAAAGCTGGGCAGATATATTTGTATTTCCATACCTTTTTTCCCTAAACTTACAAGCCCTAAAGTCTGCAGCAGGATGGACAAAAAATAATAATCATGATTTAAATTAAATCATGATTTAATTCAAATCCACCCTGCCGTATCTCCTGCTACGTGCTTTTCAGTGAAGAAAGATCGCTTTCATGCCACAAGGCACTGGCTTCCATATATTCTGCTTTCCTGGCATCATAAGCCTCCTGCCAGTTACTGCAGATATGGCACAAAGCCTGTAATTGTTTTAGTTTGCAAGAAAGCATTTAAAAAATGGAAAAGGAAGATTAACAACCAAGGCAGTTACATATTGCGTGATACATTTAGGTGAATAATGTTCCCTTTAAGTGAGTCCTTTCACCTGTACGTGGTAATTAGATACCGAACTAATTAAAATGTTCTAACAACATATTTAATATTTCACAGGAACTTCTTTTAAAAGTGTTTGGGTAACAAAGGAAGTTCATTTAAAAGCTCTAGCTCATCTTTTTCCATCATCCCCTTCCCACCCAACAACAAAGCATTAAGATCCTTTCACAAACTTAAAACCTTGACAGCACATCTCCACTATGTTTAGATCCATAAAATAAACTGTAAACTGTACAGTATTTGCAAGAGAACAGACATTCTGTAGTCCCCGAAGATAAATAAATCCTGAGATTCAGCCTGTTACCTACAACTGTAAAGCAGTGTACAGTATACCACAATTAAATTGAACATCACTATGTTCTAGGCCCTGATGAAGTGTCCCTGCCCAGGGATCTCAGGATCAAAACTAGAGGTCAAAGGATAGAGATCTCCCCCTCCATCGATGAAAAGAGAGATGCAACTGAGATTCCCACAATGAGATGAGTGAACTCCAGAGGTATAAGCAATCTGACTATCTCACTAGGAGATGCATGCTCTAATATCAATATCACATACTTCCCAGAAAAAAGCACACATCCTTCTTTGCTGTCCAATAGTTCTTATGAATAAGAACACTTTCATGCTACATTTTAATCTTCTAACTGTCCTTTGGCTCCTGCTAAGCAGCTATTATCCTGATAATATGTGAATACCTCTAATGCTTGCTTGACTAATAGGTCAACTTTATATACACTGTTTCTGTGATCTTACCATGTATCTACCTTCTTGCATGCCTACACCCTCTCCAGAGTTGGTAAATCTGTGGTCATTCATTCATTCATCCATCCATTCATTCGTCCCTCCTACAAAGGACCCAACTTTAGAAGTTGTTGGACTTCATCTCCCATCAGAGCCAGCCTGGATAGTGGAAAAGGCTTACAAGAATAGCAGCAGCTCACCAATATTTGAAGGGCCACAGATTCTTCAACTCGGTTCTAGCTGTTCAAGTCCTTTGGCACCCACCCAACTTACTCATTATGCAGTGGAACTGCTATCATTTGTCCCCATTCTCAAATATAATAAGAATTATCTCGCACAAGACACGTAGTTAACCTAGGCTAATTTCATCCTTCGCTAATATCTTGTGTAACTCACATCAAAATTAGTCCTAACAATAACTCAATGTTTTATTTGTTAAGACCACAACAAATGGGTCCTCATAATAACATCACTAAATCAACGTAACTATATATTATATAAATTCTATTTAAAACAATAAACTGCCCTTTTAACTGAAATAAAGCTTTCTCGGTACTTAGGATACTTTAAGATTGAATTGCAGGAAGAAAGAAAAGGAATTGACCTCTGAATAAACTTGCAGATGAAATACTAGTCATGAATAAATTCTATTTGCAAATCCATTAAATACTAGTTTTAATCTATTTTTAAGACAACATTAATATTACAGTTGATGTAACAGGAACAGTAATTTTGTTCTATTAATTAAGCAAGGAAACAGGTTAAGGGCATTTCTCAATAGGCATAGCTTTTAAAACTACAAAATGGACAATAGATTTTTTTTAAAAAATGTATGTTTGTACAAAATTCCAGCAACCAAGTTAATCCACATAAGTTTTAGGTAAAAAAAATTAATAGGACTTATAGAACTAATAATTAACAGGTCAATTCAAACAACCATTGCTCAATTAGTGGGTGCCCAGTTAAAATCATAAACTGTGAGGGTGGAAGAAAAACATACTTGGTTAGTTTTAGTATTACTTTGATTCTATGTATTATTATGAGGCCTATCACAAGACAGACAAAATTAATTGTATTAGAAGTACAGTAATCAGTTTACCTATCTATTGGCCAAATTTCTGTTGTTTATTATAATAAATTGCACTAGAATAGGTCTACTGAATCAATGGGGACTTGACAACTCAACTCCTCCATAAGTTCCATTGATTCAAATGGGCCTACTTTATGTGACTTACTGCACTTAGAGCTTAGATATCTACCTAGAGCAGATCCACTTGAATCAATGGAGCCCATGGAGGAGTTCACTCATCAAATCCCCATTGACTGAATGGGCATACTTCTAGTGCAATTTACCATCAAATTTAAATCAAGACTGTAAACATACAGTCCTCTGTAATTTGTATTTGAGAAACCCAGTACCCATTAAATATGCCAGGGCTTCCATTCATCTGCACATACACAATATTTGTCATCTTGACAGTTGTCTGGTGCATTGCTGAAATCAACTAGAAAACCAGAAGTTGTTCACAGAGGGATATGATATTGCAATACTCATATCAACGGAGTTTGCTAGCCATCATGTTCTTAACTATTCCTCTCAACATGTGAAGTATTTATTGGGGCACCATAACAGCTAAGACTCATTCATATGACAAAAGACCTGTATCTCTTAAGCCATTGTTTTTTTCCTCCAGTTGGAGCGAGAGTGGTCCGATGGTGACTGACCTAGAGTCAGTCCCTCTGTCATGGTCGGATCACCACCTAATAAAATGTACCCTCAACGTGGCCCTCCCCCCTCGCAGGGAGCAGGGACATATTGTCATGGTCCGCCCTCGAAGGCTACTGGATCTGAATGGATTCCAGGATGCCATGAGAGGTGTTACGGCTGACCTGGCTGGCGCTCCTGTCGAGGCTCTGACCGACAGCTGGTTCGCCTCTGCGGTCGGGGCTGTAGACACGATTGCACCTAAACGCCCTCTCCAACGCAGAGCTCGCCCGGCGCCATGGTTCAACCAGGACCTCCGGGCGATGAAGCGAATCAGGAGACGGCTAGAGCGCAAATGGAGAAAGGACCCGACGGATTATAATTGGATAGCTGTTAAGGTCGCCACTAACCTTTACCTGGCTAAGGTAAAGGCTGCCAGTCGAGCATACTTCGCTAACCGGATAAGCGAAGCGTCCAACCAGCAGGCAGAATTATTCCGTATAGTGCGTGACCTATCCGGAATTGGCCCGGGTGATGGGCCTCCCCCTAGTTTTACACCGGACCAATTTGCAGCATTTTAAAAATCTAAAGTGGAGGCCATCCGCCGGGACCTGTCTCCTTTTTTGAATACAGTGAGTCGAGCTGAGATGTCCAGCGCTCCGTCTTGTCCGGCAATTTTAGACTCCTTTCAGCCTGTTACGCCTGACACTGTCGCCAGGGCGCTTGACCGCTGTCATGCCACCACCTCCTCCCTTGACCCCTGTCCGGCCTGGCTAATCAAAGCAGCGAGGCCTACAACCATGGAATGGGCCACTGCAATAATTAATGGGTCTTTCCTGGAGGGCAGATTTCCATCTGCCCTCAAGGAGACACTCATTAGGCCCATTAGGAAGAAACCAAGTTTGGCGGCGGGCACAATTGACAATTATAGGCCCGTCGCCAATGTTTCTTTCCTAAGTAAGGTGGTGGAGAGGGTGGTGGCCGACCAGCTTCAGGCGCACCTGGACGAAACAGATGCCCTGGATCCATTTCAGTCGGGCTTCAGGCCGCGCCATGGCACAGAAACGGCATTGGTCGCCCTGTGTGATGACCTATTGAGGGAGGCCGACAGGGGCAAATTGTCCCTGCTGGTCCTCCTCGACATCTCAGCGGCCTTCGATACCATTGACCACGGTATCCTCCTGGGGAGGCTCTCCGAGTTGGGAATTGGGGGCCTTGCTCTGGCCTGGCTCCGTTCCTTCTTGGAGGACCGTCCCCAGAGAGTGCAGCTTGGGGAGAGCGTCTCGGCCCCGTGGAATCTCAATTGTGGGGGTTCCACAGGGGTCGATCATCTCCCCAATGCTGTTTAACATCTATATGAGGCCGCTGGGTGGGGTCATCAGGGGGTGTGGAGCCCGGTGTCATCAGTATGCTGATGATACTCAGCTCTACATCTCCTTTCCACCTACCGCAGGAGAAGCCGTTCTGTCCCTCCAGTGCTGCCTGGGGACCATACTGCAATGGATGCAGGAGAACGGGCTAAGGCTGAACCCGGACAAGACGGAGGTGCTAAGGGTGGGCGCCCCCACAGTCGGGAGTTTGGGAAACTCCCTCTCTTTTTGGGGGGTGACCCTTCCTGCGAAGGATGGGGTTCGCAGCTTGGGGATCCATCTTGACCCGGCACTCACTATGGAATCCCAGGTGGCGTCGGTGGTCCGAACCGCCTTCTACCATCTCAGGCGGGTAGCCCAGCTGCGGCCCTATCTTGATGTTGGGGCGCTCACCACTTTGGTGCATGCGCTCATAATCTCAAGATTAGACTACTGTAATGCGCTCTACGTGGGGCTGCCTTTGAGGCTGCTGCGGAAACTACGGGTGGTGCAGAATGCGGCGGCCAGACTTCTCAGTGGAGTGAAAAAATTCCAACACATTTCACCCACTCTGGCCGCTCTACACTGGCTGTCCATCCGATTCCGCATCGACTTCAAAGTGTTGATGCTTACGTATAAAGCCCTAAACGGTTTAGGGCCTCGATACTTGGCGGAATGCCTTCTACCACCAAGATCTACCCGTGTCACTCGCGCGAGCCAGGAGGTGAGGCTGAGGAGCCTAACGCCGAGGGAGGCCTGGAAAGAAAAGACAAGAAATCAGGCCTTCTCGGCGGTGGCTCCTCGCCTCTGGAATAACCTTCCCTCTGATATTCGCGTGGCCCCCTCGCTGGGTATTTTCAAAAAGCAACTAAAAACATTGATGTTTCGGCAGGCCTTCCCCCCCCCCCAGTTAATTCCTGTCTCCTCTTTCCTTTTCTCCCCTCGTGTTTTATCCAATTGTTGAAAGTTCTTTCTTTATAAAATGGTTATTATTGCTGTCCCCTTTGTTGTGAGCCACCTAGAGTGGTCAACCGACTAGATAGGCGGGATATTAAATAAATAAATAAATAATAAATAAATAAATAAATAAATAAATAAATAAATAAATAAATAAATTGGTGATGAAGATGTTTCAGTTCTTAATTTTTCTGCAGCAAATTTCTGTTTCTAAAGAAATCATTCTTTCATAAAGTCCATAAACGGATATTAAATTGCTTCAAATCAAAAACTCCAACTAAGTGGTAGAACTGACTGACCTGTTGTGGGAGTGACGCTTAATACAAATGATGTAAGGCAAACCTACGGGAGTCAAGAAAGTTAAACTCTGTCGAAAGCAGAGTTGGATCCATTACAGTTACAGCTGTGGAATAAATGTCTGTTACAACAGTAATCCTCAACCTTGGGCCTCCAGATGTTCTTGGACTACAGCTCCCAGAACCCTTCACCACCACCTCTGCTGGCCAGGATTTCTGGGAGTTGAAGTCCAAGAACATCTGGAGGCCCAAGGTTGGGAACCACTGTGTTACAAAATAAGACAGGCCTCCTCTCTACTGATCTTTAAAGGTAAAAGTAAAGGTTCCCCTTGACAATTTTTGTCCAGTCGTGTTCGACTCTAGGGGGAGGTGCTCATCCCCATTTCCAAGCCATAGAGCCAGCGTTTTGTCCAAAGACAATCTTCCGTGGTCACATGGCCAGCGCGACTTAGACACGGAACGCTGTTACCTTCCCACCAAGGTGGTCCCTATTTATCTACTCACATTTGCATGCTTTCGAACCGCTAGGTTGGCGGGAGCTGGGACAAGCAACGGGAGCTCACTCCATTGCGTGGATTCGATCTTACGACTGCTGGTCTTCTGACCCTGCAGCACAGGCTTCTGCGGTTTAGCTCGCAGCACCACCACGTCCCCTCTACTGATCTTTAGAAGAGTAGTAAAGACAGAATTGTTCAAGGAATTTTGATTCCTTAAGGAACATTAGCAACTTCTTAGGCTCATTTCTGATACCTGTACACTGATTAAATTTATTTTACCAGTGTGTATTTTATTACAGTGGGGTCTTGACTTGCGAACGGCCCGAGGTACGAACTTTTTGAGTTACGTACTTCTCCGTCCGCAAAAATCCATTTTGACTTGCAGACGGAGAATTGAGGTATGTACCAAAAAGTTTTTTAAAACAGCGGGAAAGCACCCGGAGCCGGGTGGGGGCGACATGGTGAGAGGTGGAGAGGCAGCGACGCTGCTCCTGCTCCGGGATTGGGGCACCTCGGGGTATTCCAACCGCCAGAATTCCAGCCTGGCCGGGGCCTCCGCCTGTCCTGGGTCTGCCCCGCTGAGCCGAGCTCCGGCGGTGGCGGCAAAAGGCAGCGGCGAGGACGGCGGAGGAGCCTCCAAGTGCCCCGGTGAGCCCACGCGGGAGGACGGGAGCAAGTTCGAGGGGGTGGCACCGGCACTGGGAGGGCTCCGCGCCGGGGAACTAGGCGGGCGCGGGCGGCGGGTGATGGGAACAGGGGCTGGGGAAGGAGAGTGAGGAGGGCCGGGATCCGGCTAGGGCTGGAAACGGGGGCCAGGCGGGGAGGGAGCGCTGCGGGGGCCGCGGGGAGCCTCGATGGCCGGGCACCGTGTGCTGCTGCTGCTCCCATCTCCACCTGGCCCATTCCCCCGGAGCTGGGAGGAAATGGCCGGGCTGCCTGTTTCGCCTTCCTGGGATTACAAAATATCCCCCTCTAGTTGCAGAAGGCGGAATAGCAGCTTCCCATTACTTTCTATGGACGGTACAGAGCAGATCCGGAGTACAATGGTTTTCAATGCATTCCTATGGGAATGCAGATTTTGACCTGTGAACTTTTTGACCTGCGAACCGCCTTCCAATACGGATTACGTTCGCAAGTCAAGACCCCACTGTATGTTTGATTTAGGTTATTTAGGTGTTAATCCACAGTCACCTTTTCAGCTTGTGGCATTAAGCATTTTGATTTATTTTATTATTTTAGTTTTTGTATATTTTGCTTAATTATGTGTAAACCGTCATGAATAGTGTTCTCATTATGTTGGGCAGTTTATAAGTTTTATAAATAAAATAAAATAAAATTACAGTTAGTGAGTCAACAATTTTCAGTCTCTTTTTTTCCCTTTAAGTTCAAGCAAGCAACAGAAGGCAAGTACTGTATGTATGTGAGGCTTTTTTTTAAAGGCCCAAAATCCAATTGCTAGTTCCACCCACAGTAAGCCCAATGAATCAATTTAAGCTCTAGGTCTACTTTATGCCATAAAGTAAACAGATAACAATGTACAGCATTACATAAACGGAACATATAGCCATGAATCGGTTGCTTGCATTTTTGAGACTGCCCTTAAGGGGGAGGCTACGGAAGATAAAATGAGAATCTGATATACAACATTTACCACAACAGACAATAATATATGGATCCAGACAACAGCTTTAGTATTTTTATACTTACAGATTTTAGCTTTAAATATTGTCTTTTAATGATGTAAGCCACCTTTGGTTCTTTTTTAATGCAGGACAAAAATATTTTAAATAAATAAATAAATCTTTATATCACAACCAAACTATAACTATGTTGCTTCTTTTGTGATAAAATATAATGTTGGAAACACATATGTTCTTAAAATTTAGCCTACAGCTATGGTAGAAAAATCATTTTAACTGAAAGTCAAGCGAGATCAATTAACTGTTCCAGGTGGTGCGTGGTTTTGAGCATCCTTTCATCCAGCTAAATGTTTCTATTTTCCATATGTCCTTAGTTATGCACAGAAAAGAACCAACACCTAAATATCATTTAAAAAAAAGCCTCCAATAAAACCAGAATACCTGGTACTGGAGGAAACCTGTATGATTAAAAATTCCAGCGGTGAACTACAGCAAAAGTAAACACATCAAAAATATTAGGGAATTAGGTGCCATTATGTAGCCTTCAGCAGGCAGGTAAATAGAGACTTCACAGCATAGAAGCAGACAGAAAATGAAACCATACACTAGATGGCATTTTAAACAGACTTTCCAGGGGTGGGGCAGAATCTGGTGCTTTTATTCCTTGTGAGAGCATATTTATGTCACAACTCCCTAGGCAGTTTCTGGCCAGACTTGAGACTTGGATTTTGGGGCTACAACTCCTAGAACTCATCAGGCAGCAGGTCGTTATACAACCTTACCCTATAGGGATTGTATGGGTTAATTATTGTGAATATTTGGGAGGGAGGAAAGCAATGCAATTACCACTGCTATCACTGTATTATGATATATGAAAAGATATTATGACATGTAAAAAGCCAGAGCGCACCAGGCCTTAGCCCCACAACACATCATCAGGATCAAGATGCACCCTCAGAACAGAAAAGTGTACCTAATTAACAAAAAAAATGAGAAAGGGTGAGAATACCAGAAGAACAACTATTTATTCTGTGGTAAAGAAGAAGAAAAAGTGGTGCTTATGTACTGCCCCACAGCACTTAAAGCACTCTTGGGGCAGTTTAAAATTTAATTATGCAGGCTACACACTGGCCGCACGACGGTACTCAATTTACCAACCTTGGGTGGCTGAAAGGCTGAGTCTACCTCAAGACGCCTAGATGGGTCATGAGCAGAGTTTTGGCTGCAATACTGCAGTTTAACCACAGCACCACAAGGCTCCTCGCCAGAAGAGGAGGAGGACGAAAACAGTACAGCAGGGCATATCCTCCATCCGCAGTCCCTCCCATCAATGTGGGGAGGGGTTTCTTGGGAAACATCCCCTTCCTTCCCCAGCACTGCCAGTTGTAACAACAGTTGCCACCTTCCCTTGCCCAGAGCAAGCCTGTGAGCTCCGCTTTGAAGCAGGCCTAGTATTTACTTTTTACTGTCCCTCCCGGAATCACTGCAGAGTTAACGCTACCTGGGGAATTCTGGAAGCTGTGGGCCAAAAATACATACATACTTATCTATCTCTGTAAATGTATATCTTTTCTCAACTTCACACCACTCTTGCTCGCTCACCTGCCCTCTCCCCTTAGGTGAGGGAATGATGCCCACCCTCCTTCCAGTCACCCTTGCCTTTCAGGGTGTGCAAGCTACACTCGTTCACACTCACCTGCCTTCTGCATCTCTCACTTGTCCTGCGGAGAGGTCTGGGCTGGCAAGGCTTCCACCCTACCAATCCTCTGCCCGAGGAGACAACGGATGCAGAACCTGCTCTTGGTTCAATCTCCCACAGATGGTGATCTACTTAGATCAGCACGTGGGCCTCAAAAACTGCACAAAACAATTACTTACCCACTCTCTTGTCCTGTGCCACTGGGGCACCCAAAAAAGGGGGACAGTGGCAAGTACCATGCCACCGGGAGAGGAAAGGCAGCCATAACTGCTCCTGAACTCCTCCAGGGCATTCAAAGACGAAGGACTCAAGCAATGAGAACTGGGAGAGAAAAACTGCCCTTCTGGGCTATAGGCAGGCTGGGAAGGGTTGTATTATTTCTGGGGAGAAAAAGGTGATTGCTCAGCAAAGACATCTCGCTCTCCAGGCCATCTCTTCCATACCTTGAAACAGGAGGCCAATTATTTGAAAGATTTTCAGTACAAACATTAAGAGCCCTTGTGGCATAATGTACTGTAAGCAGACAGGGCATTCATTTAGGATTGGAAAGACCTGGGTTCAAATCCCTGACCGGCACTAGAAACACATGGAGGCTGGCAATGGTAAATCCCTTTTTGAACATCTCATACAGCTCGAAAGCTCTTTTAGGGTCAACATAAGTTGGAAATAACTTGATGGGACATAACGGCGATACTAGAAGGGTAACAGGTTAAATCAATAAATCCTGGAAGAGATTAAACCCTTAATCTGGGTAAAATTCCTTAAACCAAAACTCATTGTAAGAACGGACACAATAAAGTGTTTCTCGGCATGCATGGTGTCACTGAGACACAAAAACCCATCTGGCACATCTGTGAAAGGGAATAGTCCTCGGTAGGCTTGGATCCTACGAAGCGAAAGCTGCAGACACATGGTCCCTGCAAGAAATCTCTCTGGAGTCAGTGGGGCTGAATTTGGAGTAAAGGTGGAGAGGACTGCGCCCTGAAACTCCCAAACACACCCTGGAAACGGTCGAGGCCGAGCAAAGATCATAAAAGCACACATAAAAATAGGAGAGCAGCCCCCCAACGTGACCCGGGCTCGTAAGAAATGACGCCCGGCAGGCAGGCGGAGAAGGGAGCTGCGCGGCCCCCAGCGGACCCGTGACACGCGGGCGACCGGCTGGACCTGTGGAAGCCGCCTCGAGGTGCCCGGCATGGACTCACCGGGTTGCGCCAGTTCAGCAGGGAAGCCCTGTGCAACGCCAAGAGCCGTCGCGCTGTCCCAGCCTGACCTGCCATGGGCGACGCCATCTTCCTCGGGCCCCACGTGTGCGCACCGAGGCGGGAGGGGCAGAGGGCCGGGCGAGAGAGAGAGAGAGAGGCAGCCCAAGGGGCGGCTCCCACAAGCTCCGCTCTCGCCCCGATGGGCGGACAAGGGGAGGCTCCGGCACCGCCCAGCTCACGGGGGGGGGAGGGAAGGCGGGGATTTGGAAAGCAACTTTGGCCGCGGGCGGGTAGGGAGGGTAGACGGGGACCCGACGCGCGCGCGAAAGAAAGAGGCGGGGAAAGCGAAAATGAAAGCGCAGGAAGCCGGAAGCAGAAATAATAGGGGGGAGGCGTAATTCGACCCGAATATACATTGAAAGGATGAGCGCGGCAATATACGGAGGAAGCCTCGTCTGCTGCTCAAAGATTTAGTGACGCTGGAAAGGTTCGTTTTGGACCACAGCGACCAGAGAGGGGGGTATCCATGCTGGCGAGGGGAGGGCGGTCTGGGGGATATAGACAAAAAACGGTACTGCTGAAAGATCTGGGAATATACACAACGCCGATGGTTTGGGTGGAAACGCAAGCGGTGAAGTCCCAGAGCAATGCAGAAAGGTCTAAGAGAGAGAGCCATGCCAAACACTGGGCTCCTTCGTTCTCTTTTCTGGCACACACGATTGATTTCCACCTTGAGCATTCAGACATCGAGATACGTTCTGTTTTGGGGGAGGAAAGGGGAGGATGATGTTGCACAGCCACCCGATCCCACTGGGCTGAACATGGGATTTTTCTGATCGCCGCACACCCACGTGCCTTGTGTTTTCCATACCTTTTTCTCCGCTTCTGTGTCGTGGCAAGACCAACTCAGCACCAACTACGTATTATAGAGAGGCAAGAGGCAGGGATGGACTTCATAATAGGCAAGACATGGGTCAACAGATCATGGGTTGCCTTTATAGAAACCAAATGGCAATATTTGTCTTAGCGCTGGTGGTTTAAACCACTGGTTCTTAACCTTGGGTTACTCAGGAGTTTTGGACTGCAACTCCCAGAAGCCTTCACCACCAACTGTGCTGGCTGTGGTTTCTGGGAGTTGCAGTTCAAAAACATCCGAATAACAAAGGTTAAGAACCACTGGCTTAAACTAGTGGTTCTTAACTTTTTTGAAAGAATCCCCCCTTGAACCATTGAGGAAGTTATCAACGCCCCCCCCCCAACGGCACGGCAGTACTAAAAATTCAATTACATGAATAGCAAACTATCTAAAAATCACACACGAGTAGCTGGTTTACTAAGGGAAGGCTTGCCTGAAGAGAAAGGTCTTTGCCTGGTCACGGAAGGTAAGCAATGAATGGGGCCAGCCTGGCCTCCAGTGGCAGGGAGTTCCTGAGGCCGGGATGCAGTTTAAAATGTTTTCATATAGAAATAAAGCAAGGGACACCTTGGTGCCACTCTGTCCTCATACAAAGGGAGTCTAGAGAAGTAGTGACCGTTTCCGCAAACTTTAATATTGAAGGAAAGGGGAATTCCTTGCAGGACGACAAACGGAGGGGGGTCTGGCTGTTTGCTTGAAGGCAGCAGGAGGAGGACAATGAGAAATGGGGTGAGGAAAAGGGGCCCCGCTTGCTGACATGGGCAGGAAGAGGAGCTGATCCATGCAAACCGTGCGATCCAGAATGTGGGAGTTGTAGATGGGAAGCTTCCCAAGAGGAATCTTTTTCATGGGGTGGGGGGCAGTGTGGCCTCAAAGTTTGACTGGCCCCGATTTCTGGGGCTTCGGGTTTCTCTCCTTGAGCTGGGAAGGTCCTCATTTTCCCAGGAGAGCCATGGGGGGCATTGGGGAGGGGAGGGGGCAGATGTCCAGGGAAAAGCCCCGCACAGAGCAAGAAGAGCCGATGAGAGCAGCGCATGCGAGTGCATGCACACCACCGTTGCAGAACGGAGGTGGGAGCTCTTCCTGGCCAACTGTACTGCGGCTCAGGGGTGGGTGGGAGAGATGAAGACCCTTCTCTCTGGTTTTTCAGGGTCCCATGCTCTCCTCACTAAGGAGCGGTGGATGAAGCAGCATTTGGGGACTCAGATGGGAATCGGGAGGAGGAGTGAGAGAGGATCTGCAAGTCATGCAAGCTTCCACTAAACTTTTTTATGAACAGAGGGTCTCTTCTGGTTCCTCCACTTGTGTCAAAGACCAGTTCTTTTTTTCTTTTTGCTGGAGAGACAGGATGGTGCCAGGTGGCATTGAGGGTTTGGAAGGAAAGCTCTTTCCCCCCCGTTTCCCCCACGGCAGCAGCGGCGGGGCAGCAGTGGGAGCTAGAGGGAAACAGCGAGAAAGGGACTGAGAGCGCACAGTCCCTTTCTCAGGCGAAGCCAGCCTCAGTGTGCATCAAACACCCGAAGAAGAAACAATGGAAGAACCAACCAACAAAAGAGGCAGCTCGCCAGGAGGAGGCGGCTTGCTCCATCGCCCCCCCTACCGCCCCTTCTGTTCCTTCGCCCCCCCATGTCACCCCTTTTCATTCCACCGCCCCCCTGAAAAATGAAATTGCCCCCCCCCCGAAGGGCAAAATCGCCCAGGTTAAGAACCACTGGTTAAAACTGTTGGAAGTGACTGTGTGCAACTCAGGTTCTGCTAAACCAGATGAGTATCTTTGCATGAGAAGAAATAGAAAAAGGACTTCCTCAGGTTTCCGATGCTGTCTTTTACCTGCTTCGACCTTAGAGAACTTTTCAACCTTAGAGACTGCTATTCTTAGGGTTGCTAATGTCTCTTCTTTCCCTGTCACATCATCCGCTTGTCTCTTGGTTCTGTAGAGATGACACGGGCACTCATGGCTCCTTGACGTTTCCAGCTTACTTAGGAAAGGTGATAGAAGTCCCAGTTCTGTGAAAACTGTCCTTCTATAAGAAACATCTGTCATTATTTTCATTTAAAAAAAGGTGTGGGCATGATTCATCTGCCGAGGGGAAAAGGTACCAAAGCAACCATTTCCATCTTTCAAAGGGCTGGACCTACAAATTAACATCGTTCCTGTGTCTCTCCAAAATAAGGTCTCTCTGCCATCACCTTGGCCTAACTTCCTGCTAATACATTTCTGTCCCTGGTCTGTAGGAGGTTTGAATCAGGCACAGCTTAGGTGTCAGCAGTGAGGGGGGAAATAAGGGATCAGATTTTTCTAACTAGGTAGTCAGCAGTCAACATCAACACTCGACTGCAGTGGTGATGTAAATGCAACCTACTTTCCCTCTCTCCCATCACCAGTATATTTCATATATAATGCCAAGTTCCTACAGCAGGAAACCGACACACCATTAATCTAATAGAGGAATGGTGATGCGGAGGGAAAAGTTGTCATATATAAACAAGGAGGAGACTCAGACCCCCTCATCACATTCATTATTAACAGGAATTGAGTGCATTCACTTGCCAGAAGGGAATCAACTAGCCTTGGAGGGTAAAAGTTCAAAATGGCCCTAGATGTAGAAATGAGGGTTGAGAATTACAAGGAAGGCGGGCTTGCGATTGATGAAAGTGCCCACAACAGTTCTGTCACTGATCTCATTTGAAACCACACCCACCCACTGAAATGTAATGTTGTGGGAGGGAAAACCAAACAGTGGAAACATAATTGGGAGAGCCAACCCTAGTTTTACTTGTCATTTTTTTATCGATTTGATTGTAACACAATCTCCATTTGGATTCTGTTTTTGACAGTTATATTATTAACACTGGACAGTAACAACATTTTTGCTAGCATTCAGGTAAGTACAGAGTAAGCCAATTAAATACATGCATTGCAAATATGACAAGGAAAAAACCAGCCTAGTTTAAGGAGGTTCCAGTATCAGTGTATCAGGTTTCTTTATTTAGAAAACAAAAGTCTGGTTTGGAGCAATATCTTTGCTGGATCATTAGAAAAATGCAAACAAGGCCAGCTTTCAAGTCCTTCGGGACAGTTCATCAGGCATAATTAGTAGTAATAAATGTGCCATCAAGTCACCATGATGAAAGTCTGTCTAAGACCTCTGGATGCCTCCATGGATCATGACAAGGCACTTGTTATGTTTCAAGTCAGCACTGACCTGATAGGGTTTCCAAGGTAAGCAAGGTATTTAAGGAGTGGTTTTATCAGATCCAGCTCCCAGTGAGTTCCCACAGCACAGCCAGTGAATCAAACCCCAGATCTCCTATTTCCATTATTCTATCCATTACACTGCACTGGTACCCCAGCACTTAGCCCTCTTCTTTTTTGGCTTAGACCAGGGGGAAAAAAAGAACATCAGAGGCCGTCATTTAGCAACAAAGTCCAAGGATCACTAAAAAGTTACAAATAACATGAGCTTCATGTTTCAAAGGGCAGGACCTAAATAAAGTCTTTTATTTAGTAGGGAGTATTCTGAATGAAAGTTCCTCTCCACTCAGTAAATCAAGATTTCCAGTTCTGTCTCCTGTCTCTGTCTGTCTGTCTTACAAAGGCAGAACATTTCAACAGGGTTTTGTCCATGATATAATATAGAAATCAAAATCAAGATTTGTTTTCTAAAGAAGAACACCACTTACCCTCGCTACCATGATTTGTTTTGGTGCACCCAAGAGACCATGGGAGCCTGGCTTAAATACAGTTCCGAAGGAGGGGGTGTCTTTCACCATGTCGCTTAGATGTTCCTCTTCTTTTCTCCTCAGGGACTAGCAGCAGCAAAAGAAAAATGCCGCTTGGTGGCAATTGTGGCCAGTGTCTTCCTTTGCATTCCAGCCACTGCCGCTGGTCTTACTGCACCCCAAAGTCCCACAGCAGCCTGGGTAAAATACAGTTCTGAGGCAAAAGGAGGAAACCTGCCCTCAACAAGAAGACCCCCAGGCTGGATAAATTCACTGCTTTCTCCCTCCTCTGTCACTGTGCACAATCACCAGTGCATTGTGACAGGAAGTTCTTGGACTCTAATAACATGAATGCAGAAAACTTCTATTCATACAAGGGGCATTATGAACTGGCGTGAGGAATATTTTTGGAGTGAGGGAAAGAGACAGGCACGTACGTTCAGTACAGTTAAATGTGTCAAGCTAGATATTTTTAGGTATTCCTACAGACTTCACAGTTTTACATGATGTCAAGAAAAGGAGTCACAGTGTTTTTCCTTCATACCTTTTTTTTAAAAAAAAAAATCGGGCCTCGTGCCAACAGTGGATGTGAGCAAAGCAAAACTGAATGGGGCTCGAGTGCTTACACCCACATCCATTCTCATATTTAACATACATCCCTAGGCCTAATCTCCGGGCCAGGTGTGACCTAGGAGTTAGAGGAACAAGCCAACTTCAAATCATGGTTTATTATCTGGACATGCAGAGGAGTGGACCCTGCAGTGAACTCTGAGATGGAGACAAGACTTGCTAATCTCACAGATATAAAGCAAACTCCTAACTTACCAGGACGGCTGAAAGCCAATTGAGCTGACACTTGAGTGGGCTGAAGTCATGTGGAATTCACACCCTTCTCATTGTAAGAGTGAAGGGAATTACTTAGAACTGTCATCACCCTTACCGTGGTGGAATCCCTGGACTACAAGTGGTTTGGATCTGGCATAACTTACCTTATTTGCTCTGTTCTTTCTCCACTCCTTTTTTGGCTCTTCGACCAACAGATCATCATCGGGAAAGCAGTGCTGCTGGCAAACCCATCTGCCCGCAGATCTCTGAGATTGTTCCAACATAAGGAGCTTTCTGCCTGTTCCAAACTTCCTCTAGCCAGGGCATCTTTGAGTCAGGATTTCACTGTTCAGTAGAATTTACTTCCAAGCAAATATGCCCAGGGTACACTCATAGGGCTTGGCAAGAGAACAATAATGCATTGAAAAGAAGCATAAATTACCTTGAACCTTAATTTCATCATTCCAAATATCTTGTTAAGATTGTTAGTTTTGCAAAATGATACTGAACATTTTTGTTGGTGGGGAGGATCTGTTCCTATATTTCCTTTTATTCTGGTAAATGCATATTAATACTGAAATAGCATGCTCTTTTTCATATTATTTGTATAGATCTTTTTCTGAACTCTGGCTTGTTCAAGATGAATGCCATACCCAGCGCCTGGGTGGTTTGCCCAGCAGTTCAAGAAATGTTGTTTATCATTAACCTTTTATTTAAGCATAAAACCTATTTGACAAATACAAACTCATTATAACCAGCAGGGCTGCATGGAGCTTTCAAAGGAAATAAATAAATAAAAAAGTTCCCTGAATGCCTCCTGAGCTCCTGCTGTTACATGTCAAGAATAAAACAGCTTTTACAGCGGTGAAGTAAAGACCATTTGTGTGTTTTGAATATGTGGTGGTTTTTTTTTTCCTGGATAATTGTATTCGAATTTAGAATGAAATAGATGTGAGCAAATTCAGCTTCCCTTGATTCACAACATTTGTAGTCCCAATGGCTTGAGTGGAAATCCTTCAAGCAAGAATGGATAGACCTGTCTTTTAGACTTGCTTGCCAGGAAAATGAGTGATTTGTTTTGAGACTAATTTGTAATTCCTTTGGCCCATCAAGCAGAAGAGAAACTCTGTGGGAGTTGACAGCCTGTAAGCTTTTGCCAATAACTGTTGGTCATTTATAAAGGTTGTAATAACCTTTAACATATGAATTGCAATGAAATAATTCTTTTGAAATCAGGTTATCATTATTTTCCTATGGTGAATGATTGTACATGTAAACATGTTTAGTGGTATTTCTTTACACTGTGACTCCTCCTTCTCAAAATAGATCATCCATCCTTAGATTTTGTACGTTCAAAATATTTTTTGAATGTAGTATAATTATGTGCTTCAAGTCTTACCTCATTGGATTCTGCCATTGAATAAAAGCCTTGTTAACTGGCCCATGTATTAGTTTTACATCCTAGGAGATTCCCATCCCTTTGTGTCTTAACTGTGAGTTGTTTGGTTGACCCTCAAGTAATGTTTGCTTTGGGCTCTAGTAAGCCTTCTGACCATTTGCATTTCTTCTAGTGCTCTCCAGTTGAAAATGTCATCATGGTCAACAATACAGTCACTGGAATTGAAGAGATGCCTTAAAATGCTCCATCTATTGGATTACTTCAGTGTGGAAGGGACTGTCACTCTCGGATTGGCCTTCTCAGCCACAATAGACACTGTTCCAAGACCTCCATACAGAGCACTTTACCATAGTCTCTCGAGACTGAAGGATACCTAATCTAAATCTAATCTATTGGATTGCTAGCCTGGGCTGTTTTGGGCCTTAAACAGTCATCAACTTGATAGCCATTATCAACATGATTCAAAAAGAGGAACCGGTCCTTCCCCCCTTTTTGTCTTCCTTTCCCCCCCAGATGTAGAGAGATGCATCTGAAAAGGAGAACCTCCTGCTTGTGTGTAGAGTCTTCTCACAAAGTAGAACCCAGTAAAATCAAGATATTTAATAACCAGGTAGGTAACAACTGAAAAGGGCTTTAGAGAAGCCTCACCCTAATCCCTTCAGCTCAGAAGAGACGGAATGCTTCAAAGGACATGCATTAAGCATTAAGTGGACAAATGGAAGTTCCAGTAAAAATACAAAATGTGTTGTGCTGAGTGTTTCTTTGGTTCAAGGTTCACATCAGCAGGACATGTTCTCTTCCGTGATCCTCCGTTCCATTCCACTCCCTCTCTCTGCCTCCTTCCTCGTTCCACTGCCAATGGTCAGCTAAGCGTTCTGTGGCCACTGAGCATGCTCAGTCCTAAATAAGGTCTTTTGGATCTGCCGCCCTCCTTTTACTCTCCCCCCCCCCATCAAATTGTCATTTCAGCACCAGATTAAAACTAATTTGCACTTAAATGCTATGCTGCTTTGTTTAGTTTGCTTGGCTGTTTTTATGCTTTGCATTTGTTTTAATTGTCACATCGTTTTATGGTATTACATTCCTAATCTATGGATACCTGGTGTCCTAAAATGATACCAGGATGAATAATAGGAGGATTTTAAAAATTTCTAATAAATAAAGAAAAGCAAAGTGTTCTGTGTATATATTGCCCTATAGTGCTTAAAGCACTCTCTGAGCTGAGTACTCAATTTATCAACTTTGGAAGGATGGAAGATGAGTTAACTTTGAGCCTGCTTACCTGAACCTAGGATTGAACTCAGGTCATGAGCAGAGTTTTCACTGCAGTACTGCAGTTTAACCACTGTGCCACAAGGCTCAAGTTGGATTTAATTCCAATTGAAATCAACAGGACTGAAATCATAACTGACATTTCATATTGATTGATTTAATTTCGGTGCTGCCTTTCTTCTATAAAGCAATTTAAGATGGTTCCATGTACGAACTTAAGTACAGCTAAAAAGAGCAGTAAATACACAATTAATAAACAGCTCATCAAAGGATAATATAAACACTGTTCATGTAAACACTAAATTAACCTTTCAAAGCACACTTATATAATCTTAATCATTGCCTTGGGGACAGCCTATGTTTGATACCCAGCGTGGTTGTAAAAAGGTGTTTAAAAAGAAATGCTGTTATGGACAAGAGAGAATGGGTATTTCACGACATGGGAGCATCCGCTGAGAAGGCCATCTCTTGCATTCCCACAAGTGTGGCTCTGAAGACAGAGAGGGACTGAAAGAAGATCCTCACATAGACAGATGGGGGCCTTCAGATAGCCTGGAAATGAGCTATAAAGGCTTTATAGATCATCCATCACTTTGAATTGGGCTCGGAAGCAGATCAGCAGCCACTGAAGCTGTTGTAACAGGGGCATTATATGCTTCCCTGAAACCAGTTCCGATCAGCAGCCTGGCTGCAGCGTTTTGAAATCGCTGGAGCTTCTGAACTATTTGCAAAGTCAGACCTGTGTAGAGCACGTTACAGTCATCCAAGCACGATGTAACTCGGTCATATGTTGCTGTAGCCAAATCAGTGATGTCTTGAGGGTCCAAGGCCAATTAACATAGGAATAAATGTGGATACATACTCCAACTGGCCAGAATCCTAATGCCTTGTGCCACATGTCCAGTGCTCAGTTGTGCACACAGTGGAACCTTTTGGAACTTGTCTAAGGAGATCTCTAACATCTCCTTGTGTAAGGATGAGCCCTGTTGGAAACTGTTGATTAAACTCCAACTTGTGCTATTGCGAGCCAGAGACATGGGAGCTCCATGGATGGAATATCACAGAGTGAGGAGAATTGTGGCTAAGGAAAGAATGGCACTTATGTTACTCACAACCAGGGGTCTCCAAACATTTGACCATGAGGGCCACAGTGGATCTTTTCAAAATGTTCAAGGGCCGAAGGAACAGGAATGTGTGTGTATGCACACATGCACGACTGCATGCATCCACTCACCTGCCTGCACCCACATGCATGCACACACCCCTGCCCCCCACATGCATGCATGGACACACACACGCACACAGCCCACATGCACCCCCCGACACACACCTGTCCCCCCCACATACACGGGCTGAAGGGAACAGGCTGGATAAAATGGCAACACAGGCCAGATGTGGCCTGCAGGCTATAGCTTGGAGACCCCTGCTCATGATTGACATGACACATTCTTTTCACTGAGCCTACAGTGGATCATAATAACATTAGATTTACCCGTTAGTCTCATTCCAACTCAACAGCTAAAATCCTACTGCACTGTTATGCAAAAGGTGTAACTATGGGAGTCAACTTTCCTCAAACTGAGAAATCTCA
Organism: Pogona vitticeps; assembly: GCF_051106095.1. Taxonomy (NCBI): domain Eukaryota; kingdom Metazoa; phylum Chordata; class Lepidosauria; order Squamata; family Agamidae; genus Pogona; species Pogona vitticeps. The sequence goes on from NC_135784.1 coordinate 43,404,055, forward strand.
GTAGGTATTATCTATTGCATGCTGATCTGTGCAGTCCAGTACAAAGATTTCTTGACTTTGATTTCTTGACATTTGCCTCCAAATGTTATTCCACGCCAGGATTTCAGCCAGTGTCCTGTGATATAATATGTAGGACAAGCTGCCAAGAACATGGCAATATCTGGGTTTCTCATCACTTTGTTTGTTTGTATGTTTGTTTTGACTCTCTTTTTTGTATTTTTTATTTTTTATAAGGGATAACAAAAAGGAAAAGGGAATTGGGATTGATGAGGAAGATGGGAGACAATAACATACTTTCATCCATTCTGTACCTATTGCCATATCAAGATTTTAAATTATTCTATTTACTCTTTTCTGCCTTCTAGATTCAGTTCTCCTTTCAATATGTACTGTTCACAAGCTGCCTGTTGATTCTGTCCACTTGTTAAATAGATCCCATCTTTCTGTTGCCTTTTGCAAGGGATAGTCCTTCATGACTTCTGATAAAATGTCCATTTCGGCTATTTCCCGTATCTTTTCAATAAGATCTTCTTGTTTCGGTACCGTTGTTTGTTTTGACTCTTGTAGTAAAATTGGGCCCCATCTTTTAATGTATTTATATTTTCATTTATTATATCTGTATTTTTGTTTTTTGTGTAAACCACCCAGAGTAGACATGTTCTAGATGGGTGGTATATAAGTCAAATAAGTAAGTAAGTAAGTAAGTTTAAAAGCATGATGTCAATTCATGAATATGAGGGAGATTTTGTGAAAACCGCTTCCTTGAAGTTGTAAGGAAAAAGTGCTTGTTAGTGTTTGAAATCCTGTACAACATTCCTTACGCAATGACAGACTGTAACTTGGTCACATCTGAGGTGTAATTTTCTATCCAGATGATATCTGATCATTTGGGGGAGAGGGAACATTGTTTCATCCTATCTTCTTAGTAGTCAGGGACTAAAACTTCTACCTGCCTCAAATGAGTCAAAATTTCGTGTGGACTGAACACTTAATAACACTCAAGAGAAAACAGCAAGCTGAAAAGAAACAGGAATGCTTTGTGGGATGTTGTTTTTTCTAAAAGATATTTATAACTAGAGCAGATCATACAGAGCAAGTAAGAATAATCTCTCCCTTTGGTATCAGACTGTGTGAACTTGACGAAAAATGTTAAAGGAAACAGGCACAGTAATTATGATTGAAATATATTGGTTGAAAACAGTACAAGTGGCACATCAATTTACAAAAGAGATGTATAATCTATAGCCAAGGGACTGCTTTACAATGAAGCAAGGAGGGAGTTCCACCAACCAATTGAGAAAGATGTGCTCTAAGTCTCTCTGACGCTTGGGTCCAGATAGATAGAGCACTCTATATTGTTGAAGGAGAGAGGATTTTATTGAATTTCTGTCAGAGACAACAGAGGGCCACGGAGGTAAAACAAAGTGTTAAGATCCAGGCTGCATGAGATCTAGTGGAGGAAAAAGATTTCTCAGAGTAGAAACCACTGATAAAACTTGACAGTAGCCCTTCAAGAAGCTGCACTGAAAATGGGGTAGACAACAGTGGTAGAGAAAGTAATCTATTGAATATAAAGAAAAATTTAAAAAAAGGAAAAAGGTTAGATTAGGATGTGTACAATTTTTAGAATCTTAGAATAATGGAAGGGGCCTATAGGGCCATCGAGTCCAACCTCCTGCTCAATGCAGGAATCCAAGTCAAGGCAGATCTGACAGATGGTTGTCCAATTTTCTCTTGATGGTGGGCAGTCTTCTGTTTGCAAGTGCCCTCTGTTTGAAGGCTTGCCCGAGGACTGTCCAATACAAATCTTATTTAAAGATAAAGATCTATAAGAAAGGAGATCAGAGATCTGGAAGATCCCACCAAAAGTTAGTACCACCTGCACAACAGACAGATTGGATCCACAGCTAATCTGGTCACACTCATTCCCAAAATAGTAAAACATATTGCATCTCTATGTAAATTGTAGTAACTGTATAGTGGTGATTTGGAAGTACAGCCATTCATCGTAGCAGTCCCCACAGCTACTCTCTTAATAAGAAGTGTCCAATGATGCAAGCAGCTAGATCAATTCACATCAACCATTGCAAAGCAGGTCTTTTGTAAAGTGAATGGCTCTTAATTTCACATTCAAAGCTAAAGCATCCTCAGATGAAATAAATGGAGACTGTTTCTCTGAGAGTCATCCTCTCCTGGGACTTCCACTAGGGATTAAAACAATATTTTTATGTTATACATGCATTTCCCCCACTTTCTTTAACAAGTTTTTTATGGACTTGCTAATATCTGGTTTCAACTTACTGGATAGTTCAGTAAGTTGGAGCACCAGGCTGCAGACCCAGATGTCAGAAGTCCAATATAGCCCCTTGGGCCTCCCAAGGAAATAACCAACATATGAAAAATACAGCCTGCAAAAGGTCAACAAACTCTACCCAGCCACAAGGGCCAGTGATCAATACATTAAAAAGACCAGCTAATGACACCCATCAATCACAGTAAAAGATATTCTCTCCTCCCTATCACAACAATACACCCACAACAAAAACACACTGATCACCGTAATCACCCATCTCCTGAAAAGGACAAAAGCTGATCCCATAGCTATAAATACTCAACTCCCAAACAAACTGCACCAGAGCACAGAGTGCTACTCCTGTCCTCTGAAGATGCCGGCCAGAGAGACTGGTGAAACGTTAGGAGGAACAACCTTCAGAACATGGCCAAAGAGCCTGAAAAACCCACAACAACCATTAGATCCCAGCCGTGAAAGCCTTCGCGAATACAACATATGTGTCCTTGGGCAAGATGCATAGCTTTTAACCATCCTCAGAAGAAGAGAACAAACCACTTCTGAATATTTGACACCTAACCCAGAACTAACTTAATGGCAGACGTTGTTGTTGTTGTTAATGTGTGGTCCAGGCTCCAAACCATACCTATGGAATGCTAACTGCCTTCACATTCATTGGTCTGAATGGAATTCATGCTATGGATCATCCATTCAGCAAAACATATTTTCAAGCATGGGAGTCATTCATGGAAATCATTCAGTCATCTTTCAAACATAATATGAGGTGAGATAACTATAGTAATTGAGACAAATGTGGTAGAAGGATGCAATAATGCATTCATAATGAATCCAAACAAGGAGAGAGAGAAATTACTACTGTACAATACAGATGCAAACTGAAGCTGATGTTTCAGTTTACTATACAGTCAATTGCAGAATGAATAGGATGTCATTTTCATAGCCATGCACATAACATGCAGGTCTAAACCAGGATAGGGACACTGACATTTTATTGGGTTCATGTATGTTTCCAAAATCAAATGTTGCAAAAATGGAAGATCTGGTGACCAAGGATTGGTTCTAGATTTAGATGCATGCAGTGGGACATACACTTCCCTCCCTCCTAGGTGCTGCAGTGAGAAAGAATGGTTTTTAAAATCTATTTTGCCAGCTCCACTGTCTGGGTTTTCAATCCAATTGATGGGACAGTACAATTATTTAATAAACCTATTGAATATGTGCATGCTCTTACATTTCCAATCCCAAGCAACGGAGACACAAAGACTTGAGAATAACTATAGGATCATCACGTTTGGATATATCCAATCTGCTTTGAATATCTCATGAGATGGCAAAGCTAACTGGAAATGACAGTAAGGCAAGGAAAAATTGAAAGCAACAGGAAAAAATGAAAACCTAACCCAAGATGGATTGATTCAATAAAGTGCCATTTTTTCGCTCCATAAGATGCACCTCTCCATAAGACGCACCAAATTTTTAGGAGAAAACAAGGAAAAATTAATCTGTTTTCTTCTCCTAAAAATTTGGTGAGCCTTATGGAGAGGTCCATCTTATGGAACACACCCTAGCCCCCTCTGGCCCCGTGGGGGGGGAGCCTCCAAAGGGTCCTAGGGTGTGTTCCAGGGCCCTTTAGAGACTCACTCTGCCCCCCGGGGGTCAGAGGGGGTGAAATACCCACCTTCAGGGACTCTTTTGAGGCTTGGGAAGCTTCAGAAGAGTCCCAGAAGGTGGCGATTTTGCCCCTCTGGCCCGGTGGGGGCAGGGTGAGCCTCCAAAGGGTCTTAGGGTGTGTTCCAGGACCCTTTAGAGACTCACCCTGCCCCCTGGGGTTCAGAGGGGGTGAAATCGCCACCTTCTGGGACTCTTGTGAAGCTTCCCAAGCCTCAAAAGAGTCCCAGAAGGTGGTGATTTTGCCTGCACTGGCCCCGTGGGGGGGGGGAAGCATCGCAAGGGTCCTGGAAGGCTCACTCGGACCCTTGCGACGCTTCCCCCACCCCCCACAGGGCCAGCGGGGGCGAAATCGCCAGCTTCCAGGACCTTTTGTGAAGCTTAAAAGGCTCAGAAAAGGTCCTGGAAGCTGGCAATTTTGCCCCCGCTGGCCCTGTGGGGGGGTGGGGGGAGCCCCACAAGGGTCCTGGAAGGGGCCAGTGGGGGCAAAATTGCCACCTTCACTCCATAAGACGCACAGACTCCCCCCACCACTTTTTTGGGAGGAAATGTGTGTTTTATGGAGCAAAAAATACAGTAAGTCGTGGCAAGACCAGACTATAGCTTTTAATGGTAGGTCTTCTAGGAGGCAATTAATTCATGGTATTATCATGAATTGGTAGTAACTGCATGACACATAGCAATATGTCTGCCTGGACACTTCACTGGGAATTTTCAGGAAATTGTTAAAAACATGATTATTTCAACAGGCCTTCTTGGACTTTACGGCACCTTAATACAGTGACTGGTCCTAACATTTACATTATTAGTCCTGCCACCCTGTTTTTATATTATTTTATATTATTTTAATTATTATTACTTCAAATGTTTGTTAGTGCTTATTTTCATTTTATAACTATTATGTTTATTGTTTTGAATTGTTCATGCTTAATATGTCAACTGCCCAGAGTGGCCCGGCAGCCAGATGGCTGATATAGAAGTCAAATCAACCAACCAACAAACAAGTTCTTGCTTTGGCCAGATATTCCAGCTTCATCACCATCCTACAACAACAGGCAGGAAAATCCAATAAATTGTTACGGAACCCGTTTCCAAGTGATGGCTTTACAATGTATTTTTCAATGTAGCATGAATACAAGAGTAACTGATGGGGATAAAGCTGATCGCAAGCCCTGTGTCTGCATGGATTGCATTTTGCTTATGTTGTCCATGGTGTCTATGTCACACAGGAATGCAGAGTGGAATTATATTTGAAGAGTGCCAGTGTCCTAGTGATTCTGAAACCCAGATGTCTGAAGAGCAGGCTATCATCAGAAAACCCACCAGGGCCTGTTGCTGAACTTGTGTGCGGTTCTGTGTCCTTAGTAGTGTAATGTATCAATTGTGAAGTAATCTCATACTAGCAAAATGTCTAGTATATATTCTAAGGCTTATAGAAGCCCTGCCCTTCACTGACGTGTCTATTTGGGAGAAAAATGCCTACTTTACTATCTTGCCCTTGCCATCCTAGCTTGGTTGCACAAAAATATCACTGAAATATTTCTGAGGTTCATTCATATCTGTTCCATCTTGAACTAGAGGCTTCTCTGCCATCTCCTTGAAAGACACAAACACACCCTGCTGCTTTTTCAGAGGTTCAGTGCTGAACAAGTCTGCTGAGCAATCCATTTTGTTTGGTGGGCTCATAATAGCAGTTGTAGGCTGTTACCCCCCCCCCTTCGTCTCCCTTTCCTCTCATTAGAAGCTGTTGCAGTGGTTGCAGGCAACATTCCTGCAGCCTTGCCCAAGTGCCTACTCCTTTTACCACATCCACGTTTCATTTTGCTTGCAGACCCTGCCCAAAGAAAAACCATATCTGATTCTGCTCCAGCAGAACACAAACTCTTCCCATAAAAATCACACATGCACACACAGAGACATAAAATGTATGAACTTATCTGTCTACATATAACAAAATCTTTTCCCCCTGCCTGATATATTCCAAAGAGACCTAAACCTTCTTTTCTTGTTGCTTTATATGAATTGATGAATCTACTAATCCTAAATCTTATCCCTAACTACGGTGGTACGTCGACTTAAGAACTTAATCCGTATTGGGACTGCGTTCTTAAATTGAAACGTTCTTAAATCGAAGCACCATTTCCCATAGGAATTCATTGAAAACCATTTAATCCGTATCGGCTGTTTTTCGTTCTTAAGTCGAAGCATTAGTTCCCATACAAACTAATGCAAAGCCGGTTAACCCGTATCTACCACTAGGGGGTGATTTTTTTCTTCTTCTTTTGACCTAAGGTGAACTTAGGTCAAAAAAGGGCAGGAAATATTTTTTTTCCTTTTTTTTGGTTCTTAAGTCGAGGCTCCATTCTCAAGTCAAAGCAAGTTTTTGCGAACGGAGCCATTCTTAACTTGAATCATTCGTATGTAGGGACGTTCTCAAGTCGAGGTACCGCTGAACATTAAGTCAACACTATACAATGAGATGTAATGTAATTGTAAGTTGAGGGTTCAGAAAAAGACACAGAGAAAACTGCCACAGTGCAAGCCTTCACCAGAACATACTGTATCCGAGCAGCAAATGCTCAGGGAATTTATAAGCAGCTATGCCCACCTTTATGAACCGATACAAAAAGGGCGGGGGGGAGAAACCTGATGATGTTTCTGCTTGCTTCTGGAGGCTCTCCACGTGTCGATAGGGGCCAGGGACGGTATTGGGATCTTGCTGGGTTACCGTGCTCCCCGCGACCCAGCCATTTCCCTACCGGAGCTGGTGGACTTTGTCTCTGCAGCACTGTTGGTCTCCCCAAGGCTGTTGGTTTTGGGGGACTTCAACGTGCATGCGGAGGCAGAGATCTCCGGTCCAGCTCTTGAGTTCTTGGAGACCATGGCCTTCTTGAACATGTCCCAACATGTCAACGGCCCCACCCACGTGGGTGGCCACACACTTGACCTGGTTTTTTCTACCAGTGGGAGCGAGAGTGGTCCGATGGTGACTGACCTTGAGTCGGTCCCTTTGTCATGGTCGGATCATCACCTAATAAAATGTAACCTCAACATGGCCCTCCCCCCTCGCAGGGAGCAGGGACCTATTGTTATGGTCCGCCCTCGAAGACTACTGGATCCGAATGGATTCCAGGATGCCATGAGAGGAGTTCCGACTGACCTGGCTGGTGCTCCTGTCGAGGCTCTGACCGTCAGCTGGTTCGCCGCTGCGGCTAGGGCTGTTGACACAATCGCACCTAAGCGCCCTCTCCAACGCAGAGCTCGCCCGGCTCCTTGGTTTAACCAGGACCTCCGGGCGCTGAAGCGGATAAGGAGACGGCTAGAGCGCAAATGGAGAAAGGACCCGACGGATCACAACTGGATTGCTGTTAAAGTCGCCACTAACCTTTACCTGTCCAAGGTAAAGGCTGCCAGTCGAGCATACTTCGCTAACCGGATAAGCGAAGCGTCCAACCAGCAGGCGGAATTATTCCGTATAGTGCGTGACTTATCCGGAATTGGTACGGGTGATGGGCCTCCCCCTAGTCTTACACCTGACCAATTTGCAGCATTTTTTAAATCAAAAGTGGAGGCCATCCGCCGGGACCTCTCTCCTTATTTGAACACAGTGAGTCGAGCTGAGATGTCCGGCGCTCCGTCTTGCCCGGTAACTTTTGATTCTTTTCAGCCAGTCACGCCTGACATTGTGGCCAGGGCACTTGATCGCTGTCGTGCCACCACCTCCTCCCTTGACCCTTGCCCGGCCTGGCTAATCAAAGCAGCCAGGCCGATAACAACGGAATGGGCCACTGTAATAATAAATGGGTCTCTCCTTGAGGGCAGATTTCCATCCGCCCTCAAGGAGACACTCATTAGGCCCATTAGGAAGAAACCAAGTTTGGCGGCGGACGAGATTGGCAACTATAGGCCCGTCGCCAATGTTTCTTTCCTAAGCAAGGTGGTTGAGAGGGTGGTGGCCGACCAGCTTCAGGCGCACCTGGATGAAACAGATGCCCTGGATCCATTTCAGTCGGGCTTCAGGCCGCGCCATGGTACAGAAACGGCATTGGTCGCCCTGTGCGATGACCTCTTGAGGGAGGCCGACAGGGGCAATGTGTCCCTGCTGGTCCTCCTCGATATCTCAGCGGCCTTCGATACCATTGACCACGGTATCCTCCTGGGGAGGCTCTCCGAGTTGGGAATTGGTGGCCTGGCATTGGCCTGGCTCCGTTCCTTCTTGGGGGACCGCCCCCAGAGAGTACAGCTTGGGGAGAATGTCTCGGCCCCGTGGAGTCTCAACTGTGGGGTTCCACAGGGGTCGATTATCTCCCCAATGCTATTTAACATCTATATGAGGCCGCTGGGTGGGGTCATCAGGGGATGTGGAGCTCGGTGTCATCAGTATGCTGATGATACTCAGCTGTACATCTCCTTTCCACCTACCACAGGAGATGCCATTCTGTCCCTTCAGCGCTGCCTGGGGACCGTACTGCAATGGATGCAGGAGAACGGGTTGAGGCTGAACCCGGACAAGACGGAGGTACTGAGGGTGGGCGCTCCCACAGTCGGGTGTTTGGGAAACTTCCTCACTTTTGGGGGGCGACCCTCCCCGCCAAGGATGGGGTCCGCAGCTTGGGGATCCATCTGGACCCGGCGCTCACCATGGAATCCCAGGTGGCGTCGGTTGTCCGAACGGCCTTTTACCTCCTTAGGCGGATAGCCCAGCTGCGGCCCTATCTCGAGGTGGGGGCGCTCACTACGTTGGTGCATGTGCTCGTAATCTCAAGATTAGACCACTTAATGCGCTCTACGTGGGGCTGCCTTTGAGGCTGCTGCGGAAATTACAGGTGGTGCAGAATGCGGCGGCCAGACTACTCAGTGGTGTGAAAAGGTACCAACATATTTCGCCCACCCTGGCCGCATTGCATTGGCTGCCCATCCGTTTCCGCATCGACTTCAAAGTGTTGACGCTTACTTATAAAGCCCTAAACGGCTTGGGGCCTCGATACTTGGCGGAACGCCTATTTCCACCAAGTTCTACCCGTGTCACTTGCGCGAGTCAGGAGGTGAGGCTGAGGAGCCTAACGCCGAGGGAGGCCCGGAAAGAAAAAACAAGAAATCGGGCCTTCTCGGCAGTGGCTCCTCGCCTCTGGAATAACCTTCCCCCTGACATTCGCGCGGCTCCCTCACTGGGTACTTTTAAAAAACAACTAAAAACTTTGATGTACCGGCAGGCTTTCCCGTTTATTAATTCCTGATCACCCTTCCTTTTTCTTCCTTAGTTTTCTCTCATCTTGTCGTAATTTTTCCTTTGTATGACTTATTTAACCGTATTGTTGTTGTTTATTGTTGTAAGCCGCCTAGAGTAATCTTGGTTGATTAGATAGGCGGGATATAAATAAAATAAATAAATAAATAAATAAATAAATAAATTTCATTGCTGCAAACAGATCATTTGCATATTTTGCTCTCACACCAGCTCCCCTTCCTTGGCAACCCCAATCAGGAGACACTGAGTTCTCTACACCTTTTACCCTTGGTGCCAGTGTGTCTTTATGTTTCTTTTCTCAAGAAATCACTGCAGGATACCTGAGAAATAGGTTTCGCTTTCACTTCTTCTATCAAGCAGAAACCTAGCCTTTCGGTTTCTCATCTATAAGAGTAAATGGGACTCTGAATATTAGGAATTATTATTACAGATATTCAGGACTATCAAATTTGGATTTGGATATTTTCAGAACTATCTGAACATGGCATTATTTGCTGAATTCTAAATATTTCTGAATCTGAATGCATATCCCTAATATCTACAACCCAATTCTGTGTACCTAACATACCTTGTGAAATGTAAGCTGTTGTTTAATGTACTTATTCTGTATTTTTTTATCTAGATCTTCTACTTGGCTTTACTGAATTTCCATTTATTAATTCTTTTTGGTTTGTCACTGGAGAGAATGTGCTGCACTGAAAGACTCCAGCATTGACATTTATATAATTTCTTTATGCCATGTATAGGCTGTTCCATTCGAATAGAGATCTCTAGGTGGCTTTCAAAAAAGAAAAAAAAAAGAGAATCAGACATAAAACCAACTTAAATACATTAAGAAACAAAACCTTAACACATAAAGCAAGTTAAAATGCAACAACAAATTGGGATTCACAGCATCGCCTAATTAAACACAGAGGATGGAATCCTGTTGGGAATTGTGAAATATAATGCCTATGTGGGCATAACTCTTTGTGCAAGCTCAGGTTTGCAGTTGAATGAACTGGGCATCATCCTGTTCAAAGCAATGGGGCTTCCACTTGCACAAGGAGGTAGTGAATGCCCTTTATACTTATGATAGGGAAGAAGGAACCCTGCATGCAGTTGGCAATTGCAGGATCTGGGCTGCATGTTTAAAGAAAGAAAAAGTGTTTATACATGTTGTATGTTCTTTCAAAGATCTAAGTGAACTGAAAAGTCTTCACCCAATGTCCCAAATACCATATGAATGGTATCAGGTCAATCTTTCTGCAAATGCTGTTCCATAACTGGAAGACCCCTCCTTTCAGACATTTAAGTGACCCAAATGAAAACATTATTTTCCAGCTTTTCCTCAAAAATCTCATTACTTTACAACTCCTCATGGGAGAAAGTGAAGAATTTACATTCAAGGACAATGTCAACATTTGCCCCTCCACTGTACTCCAAATATGAAAGATTTACTGAAAACATAGTTACTCTGTTCCTTGGTGTGCCACAACACACTTCTGAGCATGTGATGTAGGAGTTATATGGCTGGAGAAAGATTAGGTCTGGGGAAATCCAAGTCAAGTCAATAATGAAATGACCACGAGCCAGTCAGCATCCACCTTCACAGGCTTCTAAAGCAGCATCTTTGGATCTTGAATATTCTCGGAACTCATAAATTTATTGTTTTCCAGCAAAAAGACAACTTCCACCTTCCTCCTAATTTGCCTTCCAAAATGATATCTTATAATATTCACTTGGTAGCTTTCATTATAATGGCAATCAGTTTCATAATCCTAGGTGAGGACCAAGTCATCAAAAGATGTCAATATGTCCATCTGTAATATTGTGTATATACATTTGTCAGCTTGGCTTTGCATGAAGTCTCTGATGAGCATCTGCTTCAGTTTCTCATAGGCCATAGATGCTTGTCTGATGTTTGCATGTGAGTAGCCTGTCTGGTGTGGTTCCCCCCCACCTTCCAAATATAGTAGGTTGCTCCATGAAGGAATCTTCTCTGATTTCTTCTTTCAGGATGGTAATCTCGACACTACCATGCTTGAAAATGTCCGTAACCTTGTATGTCTCACTGTAAGAGCAATGGTCTCATCAAAATCTTCTCTGTTTCTGGGAATGAGTATTAATTTAGCCTTGTATTGCTGGCTCGTCTCTTCTGCATCTTACTTTCACGTGACAGACTTCTTGCCTCCGTGAGCCTCGATTTCTTCTTCTACAGCGTTTCCCCACTTCCACTGTTGGCATTCCCTACATTTCTTCCTGTGTTGAAGTTTCTTTTGGTGCCAATGTGTTTTCCAGAGAAGGAAGCCATCTGGGTGATATTCCTTTGTGAGGTCAGGAGGAGCTTCTGAATTCTGTTCCTGGAGTCTTGTCTGCTTTTGTAAGTGACTTCTTGCTGGCTCCCAACTTCCCTTCTCTTGACTCTGCTTCCCCTTCTGTTTGTGCATGGGCTTCCACTTTTTCACCCTTGGCCAGTGATGGTGGAGCTATAGATACTTGATCATATACACTGCAATGAACATATTTCCAGTTTTAAAAACCTTTGGAATAAGAACTGGATCTATTGTCAGTAAGCCCGGTTTCAGAGTAATCTGAAAACTCTTGTGACTTTGGGAGCCCTTGCATTTAAAATAAGTATACTGATTTCTGCTTTGTTTCTCTCCCAGTCTCTTTCTAAGCTTCTGCCTTTTAGAGATGCAGCTCCCATTGGCTGATTTCTCCCATCAATTGAAAAACTGTTTTTGCTATTACCCATTGACTGAGGTTGTAGGATTCAAATTTATCCCTCTTCCCTGGTTGTCCCTTTTGTGGCTTTCGTGCAACTATCATTCCCTTTTGTTTTTCCCTAATGGTGTAATTTGATGTGGCAGGATTTAATTTCTGTTGGATCAGTGTTTGATCAACTTCTCACCTGAAGTCATTCAACAGATGCCTGAATAAAGGTATCACTTAGGTTTTAACATTATAATAAAAGGAGTATACTCTTTTGGCAAAGATCCCAGTAGAATACTAACCTTTTGTTCATTATTAAGGTCTCCTCCTGCAGTGCCACACACACACACACACACATTCCATGTGATGGATAGGATTTTCATCATATCTTAACTGAAGAGCACGTACCTCTTTGTGCTGTACTTGTATTTTGTCTTGTACATCTGTCTGTCAGACACTGGATCACTCATTTAGGAAATTTTTCATTTTTAATTTGTATAATGTGTATATCCCCAAGCACCGGATTATAAGTTTTTTTGTATTACTGCTTCTCTCATCTCATCTCACAATGTGCTCTTCACCTTGAGTTTCAGGAACTAAAATTCATCCTACTTCTATCTCGTTCTGTATTCTGAAGAACCATGTGTGGAAAGTATCCTGAAGCTTAGGAATCAAAGGATAGCCACTTATGCTTCCTTAAGCCATCTTTGTACCAGTGGTCACTCTAAAAGCTTTTAAAAAAACAAATAAGCAAACAAAGAAAACCATTTTGCACTATACAGCAGTAATTGGGCTCATTGTAAGCATTTGTGGTAATTAGGTTACAATGGACTCTTTTTAGGGTTGCCGATCCAGAAGACGTGGTAGCCAGCACCAGCTTATTTTACTTTCAGACTCTTTCCTTAACATGGATGTAAGCAATGTGATCCTTTAAAAGGTTTGTACTGTTAGAGGTATTAATACCTACCTATCTAAATAGTGCTCTAAAAAGAAAACAGGAGGTGCACAGATGTTTTGGAACACTTTGCTATTCTTGTTATTCACAGTGGCTTATTCCTGGGTTCCTTGTCAACCAAGAGCACATGGTATGCACAAACCTTCTGCCTGATAAAAACTGGCAAAGAACATTAGAGCTTGCTGAGGCAATGGTACAGGCATTAGTCCTAGGTTTTGGAAATTTTTCAGGGTGGGAATACTTTTTCTTCTTCAGCATCCTCTTTTGAGTATATGAAATATTGGAGTAGGCAGTGCCTTACATCAAAAGGAACAGCCTTCTGCACATAGAATTACATTCAGCAATAATACATTTCAACACTGAATCTTTCAAAAAAAATTTCATTTGGAAAAGAGGAAGTTGGGACAGAAGGAGCATGAATCTTAAAGCACAACCGAGAAAAGAGTACATTGCATTCCACTTTTGGAAAAAACAGAGATTTTAGATGATACATTCTAAAATCAACACATAAGTTAAAAAAAGGTTTATTTTATTTTATTTTTAATGCCTTTAGCATTTGTAGACAAACAACACAATCCTCTACAAGTTAACTTGGAAATAGATCTCACTATATACCCCAGGATTTATTCTTAGGTAAGTATGTAAAGGAATCACAGAGTGGTGTAGTGGATAGAGTGACCGACTAGGACTCTGGAGAACATGGTCCAAATCCCCACTTCACCATGGAAATCACTGGGGGAGTGGAATTGGTAAAACTGGTCCTTAATAATAATAATAACAGTTGTTGTGGGTTTTTCGGGCTCTTTGGCTGTGTTCTGAAGGCTGTTCTTCCTACCGTTTCACCAGTCTCTGTGGCCAGCATCTTCAGAGGACAGCACTCACAGCCAGAGAGCACAGAGTGCTGTCCTCTGAAGATGCCGGCCACAGAGACTGGCAAAACGTTAGGAAGAACAACCTTCAGAACACAGCCAAAGAGCCCGAAAAACCCACAACAACCATTAGATTCCGGCCATGAAAGCCTTCGCAAATACAATAATAATAACCTTTATTGTCAATGCACAACATGTGTGCAGTGAAATTTAAAGAGCCTTCACTGGTACAACCACACAAAGCACAAAACACAGAATACATTCAGACACAGAATACATCTCCAAACTTATAAACAAATCTCCAACCCCAGGAATAAAAGGGCTAGACACTCATTTCCACATACATACATATATAAGTCTAGTCATGGTGTTATGTGGCATTTATTGGTCTGACGGCCCATAGAAACAAGCAATTTTCAGCCTGTTTGTCTGGCTGTTTATGCTTCTATATGTCTTGCCTGATGGTAGAAGTATGAAGAAGTGTTGTACCAGGTGAGAGTCCTCCCTAAGGATTTTACTCACTCTGTTGAGACAGTGGGACCTGGCGATTTTCTCCAGTGGGGTTATGGGGCAACCCATGATTTTTTTTGTGCTGTGCTCATCATCCTCTGCAGTGCCTTCTTGTCCGTGGTTGTTAAGCCAGCGTATCATACCGTGACATAATATGTGAGGACGCTTTCTGTTGTTGACTGGTAGAAAGATGTCATCAGCTGCTGTGCTGCCTGGTTTTTAAATACTGTATCTTACTTCCTTTGAAAGCCCAATAGGGGCACTATAAATAGGTTCTCACTGAACAGCACAGAATTCACATACAGGTGTGTAAAGAATTGGAACCATATGTTATGTACAGACAAGAATCTTGGGGACACCTCAAAACAGTATTGTAAATATGTCAACATCACTGGTTCATATGTATTGTTGTGCCTCAGTAGAAACTCTGCTTTTACAACTTTTTGTAGAGCTCCAAGTCATATCTTGAAAAGAAATTGCTCTTTAACATTTATATAAATAATATTGTAACAGTTTTAAACTATCCAGACCATTCCCCCCCACCCCAATCGGGAATTATAAGATTGCAAGCCTTATATATGCTGATGACATTGTATTACTATCTATGAACAAAAAGGGACTGAAGAGAAGCTTAAATGAGCTCCAAGAGTTCAGCCACCTAGAGAAACTAAAAATAAATTACAGTTGTGCCTCGCTTAACGATCACCCCGCATTATGACAAATCCGCTTTATGATGATATTTTTGCGATCACAATTGTGATTGCAAAACGATGATCTAAATGGGGGAATTTCGCTTAGCGATGATCAGTTCCCTGCTTCAGGAACCGATTTTCGCTTTACAACGATCAAAAACAGTTGATTGTTAAGTTTTCAAAATGGCCACCGGGTGCTTAAAATGGCTCACAGCCATTTTAAGGGGACGGATTCCTCACTATACAGGCACAAAAAATGGCCGCCGTATGGAGGATCTTCGCTGGATGGTGAGTTTTTAGCCCATTGGAAAGCATTGAATGGTTTTCAATGCATTTCAATGGGTTTTTTAATTTCGCTTTATGACGTTTTTGCTTAACAGCGATTTTCCTGGAACATTCCTGGAACAGATTATTGTTGTTAAGCGAGGCACCACTGTACACAAAATCTAAAGTGATGATTTTTGGAAAGCATCCCCCCAAATTTAGCTGGACTTAGGCAAAAATAAAATATAACACGTCCAGACCTTTAAGTACCTAGGAGTACATTTCAATGAGAAAAACTGCTGGAAATCCCAGATACAGAGCATCAAAATATCGGTTCAGAAATCTAGCCATGCTTTGCCCAAATTTTTACATTCTAAAGGTGGCAACCTAGTAACCCCATCTTTAAAAGTATTTTCAGGGAGGGTGATCTCTCAAATGCTTTATGGAATTGAGATCTGGGGTATGAATCAGAATACCCGACACCATCTTGAAGTTTCTGAGACACATCCTTGGGGAATCCCGTCAGCTTTCCTTACAGACAGGCATGATGTCTATTAAAGGCAGGGCAGCTCTAGCTATATTCTCCTACTATAAGAGGGTGATGGATATGTCCAATCACCATCTACCTAGATGCTGCATGGTAGAGCAATGGAAGAGTGGTGGCTGGGCAACTTTATTTCAAACCTTACTAAAATGTAAATCTCTCCCTGCAGACATTTTTGTTTTTTCTGGGGTTAAAACAATGTTGAGGGACTGGATTTACAAATTGGATAATGACCAGAACTTAGCCTTAATAGACTCTTCAAATTTCTCTCACTGGCATCATCTGCTAAAAACAAACCATTCAAGGGCACAATATTTACATACACTTACTTTTGCCTCTCTGAGAACCGCATTCACAGAACTTCATTTTCAAACCATCCCGACTGCTGTCTTAGACAGCAGATACACGAATGTCCCTAAACATCTAAGACTGTGTATTTGCGGAGCAGGTGAGATAGAGGATGTTGTTCACTATTTACTCAACTGTCAGATCTATCAAACCCTAGAGAAAAATTCCTGGGTAACATTTTGGCTGCCCTACAGGAGGAAAGCCCTCAGATAAAGGTGGGTAGGTTACTTTCGGACTGTGATCCACATGTTACATACAGAACAGCGCTGTTTGCAAAAGTGGCCAGAAACATCCGCGTTAATTTCCTGAGAGCCATTGTGATCATTTGTGCAGGCGACTCCCATATATGAAGGGTCCCCCTGATTTTCTCTTATTATTTTATATGTCTGTGATTTTATCATGATCTTACTTGATCATATTTGCATCTCAATCAATTGTGACGGCTTTTAGAAAATACAATCAACGTAAACTTCAAAAAATATAACCCCCACATGTGATCATCTCTTATTGGTAGAGACCCCCTCCAAATGTGAATTTTTTAAAGAGCTGAAATATTCATATACTACAAGTATAATTTATGTAAAATATAGCATTAGAAAACCCTTCTGAATCATGCAGGGAATTAAGCCAATACATTTCCTTCAAGCAGTCAAATTGGATCCTAAGATTTTAATATAGCAGTTTTAGGGCATTTTTTTCCTTAAATATTTTGCCACCAAATATTTATGAAAGCTACACAGACTTCCTGTATCCTCTGTATACTTACTATCCCAGCTGTTAAATTTTTACTACAGAGCTTTAAAGTGATTTTTAAATAGCTATGAAAAGCTTGATACACATATACTCAAATGCAGTCCTTTAAAGAGAATGATATGCAAAGTATTTTATAACTGAACAAATTGATCTGATTTAGTCAACTTTCCTTTTGTTTTTTACATATAACCTTTTTAAAATTTAGAAATGCCCTTGTAACAGATGAAAACTCACCAGAATCCACAAGCCAGCATGATTATGATGTCTCAGGATCTCCCTGCTGGGGGGATTTGAAGAACTGTAGTCCAAAAAAAACAAAGGCAAGGATGAGTGATGATAACTTTTATCAGACTACTAAAAATCAGAAACATAACCTAGCTTTTCACACATGTGTGTATTGCAGTAATTAATCTGGGTTTTACAAAGCTGGGGTGGTGCAGAAGCAGGCTGTCTACAAGTCAAAGATCTTTTTTTGTAATAATGATTTATTTAAATCACAGTTTAAATTCTGATTTAAATTTTTTAAATATCAATTTTTATTTAAATCATCAAAAATCCATTTTAAAAAAAATAGATTGTGATTTCAATTTGTTTGATTTAAATCAAATCCACCCTGTGAGGAAGAAACGCCAATGTTCCAAAAATCATGCCCAGATGTGTCAGCCCAAATCAAGTTTCAAAATGGGGGCTATAGACTCAGGTAGGTAGTAGAGATTTCAGATGTCATCTGTGGTAGTGTGGATTGGAATGTCTCTCCCAATCTTATCAGGCAAAATCCAAAGAAAGAAAACAAAACATGACAAGACAAAAACACGTGGTACCTTAAAGACATAAACCAAAATACAAATTCACGGTGTTTCCCACCAGCATATTTAATGGGGGAGAATGAAATACTGAATGAAATATGAATTTCACAAGTAAAACATACTAAATATTCATTGACTCTAAAAGTCTTGGGTGGGTGGTTACATCGCACCTGCAGTGACTTATAGCCTAAGTGTTTGGTGTTAGGGTCTATTGTAAATATTTCTACAGGAGACAGAAAATAAATACCAGACATGAACAAAAAGTGTGGGAGAAGAGGTGTGGAGGTGAAGACTTAAAAACTCAAGGTGGGAGGGGAAGGAATATATAAAAGTAAAAGAAGATAGCAGAGGAACCATATATGTTATTGTAGGGAATAATGACAGCGTTTACTTTGAGCTTTGTGTTGTGAGATGGGTCCGGTAGTTGTGAAGAAAGTAACAGTAGCAATGGATAATGGCACAAGTATTATGTTTGATAATGTAATCCCAATCCTATCAAGCAAAGAGTTGCCAGCCTAATGAAGACACATGTGGGATTGGTCTGTGACTGTGATTTATTTTATTTTATTTTATTTTATTTTTTTGGTAGTTTAAGAAATATATCACCTACGCTTGCCTTGGAATTGTGTGAAAGGACTGCACATTTTTTTCTTCCTCTTTTTTGTGGTTAAACGTTTTCTAACCTCTGGCCTCAGTATTACCATTTTTATCTCTTCAGTTTGTTGCCTCTAATTTCCAAATATGGGGCCAAAGTCCAGCCAACATAAAACCCTTACACACCAATTTTCCCTGGTTGAAAACATTTCAACATATTTATATTTAGTTGGATCAAAAGTGAGAAAAATGTTTGGGAATAATTTCCCCATAATCTTCAAGGTGTGTGTTCCATGCATAATATTTCCAGTTGTACATATTCCATGCATGTATCCATTTTGCCCCTTTCTTTTTCCTAAAATACTTTAAAAAAAAAAAAAAGTGGAAGAGTTAAAGCCCAGTTATTACTCAATATACATAGCAGTTATAGAGGAGAGTGATGTATATCTGTTTGGGAGGGGTGATGGAATACCTTGCTATGCATGTGAATTACCTACATTCATTATTCTCCTGTCCGAACTGCAGCTGATTTCCTTCTCTCGAGCTATATGTCTTGGGAAGTACTCTTCAGTCCTTGCTTGTGATAATAAATATCCATATTTATATATTGTTTACACTTCATGAACACTGTTCTGCAATTTAAAAAAGGCACTAGGAATAAGTTGACAGGGTTATATCTCCCTGTCTCTCTCTCCATAACCCACTGCAAGTGGAAATACGGAGTTTTGTTCTACAGAATTTAGGAGACTTTAGTGGATGGGCACACACCTGAAATCCCCCTACCTTCAGGTATATCTACAAAGGTGCATACTTTGCATGAATGCACATGACAAGAGGTATGATTAATTTGACATCTTGAGAACCTTAGCTACATTTACAAAGGAGAAAAGGTAGCTTTTACCCCACACGGTTAAAAAAGAATATTCCATTCATATCGGTTCACATCTAATGAAGAATTTACAAACATAAAATGGTAAATAGACTATATATTACTTTCAAGAAAAGATATTATTTTGTTTACTCACCTCCTTGAAGTACATTGTACGTCCCTCTTTCTCTCAGATGGATAGATGAATGGACAGAAGTTTGAATCAACAAATGGTTGCATATAAATATTGTTGCTTCTCTTACCAATCTTTGGATTTGTAAAAGAATAAATGCATGGGATCCACTGAAACATAACATTGTAATTATCATTGCACATTTTTATGACAAACAATAGAAGGGGAAGATCTGGAGGCAGTGACAGATTTTACTTTCTTGGGCTACATGATCACTGCAGATGGAGACAGCAGCCATGAAATTCAAAGATGGCTGCTTCTTGGGAGGAAAGTGATGATAAATCTAGACAGCATCTTAAAAAGCAGAGAGATCACCTTGCCAACAAAGGTCTGCATAGTCAAAGCTATGGTTTTCCCGTAGCAATGTAAGGAAGTGAGAGCTGGACCATAAAGAAGGCTGACTGCCAAAGAATTGCTGCTTTTGAACTGTGGTGCTGGAGGAGACCTTTGAGAGTCCCCTGGACTGCAAAGAGAACAAACCTATCCATTCTGAAGGAAATCAATCTTGAGTGCTCACTGGAAAGATAGATCCTGAAGCTGAGGCTCCAGTACTTTGGTCATCTCATGAGAAGAGAAGACTCCCTGGAAAAGACCTTGATGTTGGGAAAGTGTGAAGGCAGAAGAAGGGGACGACAGAGAACGAGATGGCTGGACAGTGTCATCGAAGCTAAGAATATGACTTTGACCAAACTCCAGGAGGCAGTGGAAGACAGGAGGGTCTGGCGTGCTCCAGTCCATAACGACTAAACAACTACCTTAGAATTTTAGTCCAAAGTATAGCTGGACATGTGAGACATGATAAGATCTTTGCTCTGGTCTTAGACTTAGAAAATGGCTATATTTCGACACAAGATAAACACAGTCCTTTGTTATGTGTCCGTTCATATTGTACACCAGGCACTGGAGCAAATTCAGGAGAGAATGAGAGAAAGAAAGTCTGTGTGAATAATATTGCTTCCACCCAAATGTTGCTGAGTTTGATTCTTGGTTGAACTTAGATCTTTCAAAGTGTGTGGGCACTATATCATTCTGTTGTATTACAAATCTTTCCTACTCAGTCACTCAAATGTCACAGCAAGATAGATGGATATAAGTTCTATTTTAAGGAGCTTTTTATCGATTAACTAAGATGACATTTTAAACAGGGGACTAATTTTCATTTGTAGAAAGCCAGCCATTCCGATAATAATCTAGGAAGCCTCATTAATTACAACCTACAGTAAAGAATAAAGTGAGTCCAAAGAAACCAAGCAGCTGGTGCAGTATAAACAGACAGAGTTTTTAATTGTAACCTTCACGGTAGGAAAGGCGAGAGTTAACGAGGGCAACTTAACTTCATTATAGAACACTTTTTGTTTGGCTTTTAGCCTGAATGCTTCCCACTGCACTTTTCCAAATGGTAAATTTTTATTTTGTAAAAATGGTAAAATTAGGAACAGAAGGGAATAGTATTAATTTTTTTTGATGTGCAAGAAACAATTGCCCTAATCAGGTGTTAATGAATTTGGCTTCCTCCACACTCTTAAAGAGAAGCATCTATGCCTATCTTTTCAGTCAATCGCGGAATAATTCAGGCTTTCTAAAAAAAAAATCCTATGTAATGGCATTGCCTTTTTTAGCCACCTCTCCTGCACTCTTTTTTCAACCTCTCTTCTATTCTAGCTCTTGGTCGTTTTTTCCTGGATTTGTTGCAAGCTTGATTCCACCCAGTCAGGGATCACATCGTGGCATCATTCACAAATGTCAGTGAATATGCGCACCTTTGTACAAGCAGTGCTGAAGAATCACCAAAAAGCAGAAGGCTTTATTTTTTTGGAAGGGAGCATTTTCAAGAACTGTTAACAACTTGTGCTTAGGGCCAATTTGATCATTTTCTAGTTTGATTCACCCCCCCTTTTTTTTTAATAATGTCTCCTTCTTGAGACATGAAGGAATAATAATTTTTCAAAATTACATAATCCCATAACATTCCATTAAGCAGCTAATAATATAGCATCCATTCCTGTCCTTCAAAACATTGTGTTTGTGTTTAGTCGTTTAGTCGTGTCCGACTCTTCGTGACCCCATGGACCAGAGCACGCCAGGCCCTCCTGTCTTCTACTGCCTCCCGGAGTTGTGTCAGGTTCATGTTGGTTGCTTCGCAGACAGTGTCCAGCCATCTCATCCTCGGTCGTCCCCTTCTCCTCTTGCCATCACACCTTCCTAACATCAAGGGTTTTTCCAAGGACTCTTTTCTTCTCATGAGATGGCCAAAGTACTGGAGCCTCAGCTTCAGGATCTGTCCTTTAGTAATTTAATCCTGCCCATAAGTAGATCTCACATGGGATTACTTTGCTGTGTAAAAGCATTAAAGCTAGTTTCATTTGAAAAATTCTCTACTTTTTTGTTGTTGTTAAATATAGGTGACATCGAATAGCCAGCAGAATACCTTCTCTGAAGAAAATTCTCTCAATGCATATGTATATTGTGTTAACACTTATCCTTCTTACTAGTAACCCTTGATGTCAGTGATATTATCCCAGGAGTCTTATATAATGTTAATTGAACATATAGAAGTGTACATGCCAAGTAGGGAATTCTGATAGTTGTAGTCCCATAAAGTAACTTTTCCAAATTCTGGGTTTTTGTGATACTGCTACCATGTTCTCTAGACTCACAAAAAGAGTATGACTCAGTTAGAAGCTGATGACATATTCCAAGATCCAGGTCTATAGAGCCTGTGTCCTGAGCACACTCCTGTGCTGCAGTGAATCCTGGACCCTTTGTACATGGCACGAGAGGAAGCTGAACACCTTCCATATGCATTGCCTCCGACAGATCTTTGGTATCACCTGGCAGGACAAAGTTCCAAATAGAGTAGTCCTAGAACGAGCTGGAATTGTTAGCATATATACATTACTGAAACAGCGACGTCTACGTTGGCTTGGGCACGTCATGAGAATGGCTGATGGTCAGATTCCAAAGGATCTCCTGTATGGAGAATTAGTGCAGGGAAATCGCCCCAGAGGGAGACCAAAGCTGCCATACAAGGACATCTGCAAGTGGGATCTGAAGGCCTTAGGAATGGACCTCAACAGGTGGGAAACCCTGACATCTGAGCATTCAGCCTGGAGGCAGGCGGTGCATCACGGCCTCTCCCAATTTGAAGAGACCCTTGTCCAGCAGGCCGAGGCAAAGAGGAAGTCACAAAAGCAGCAAAATCAGGGAGCTGGACAGGGGACAGGTTGGATTTGTCTTCAGTGTGGAAGGGATCATCACTCTCGAATTGGCCTTCTCAGCCACACTAGACGCTGTTCCAAGTCCTCCATGCAGAGCACAATGCCATAGTCTCTTGAGACTGAAGGATGTCTATTCCTGTTCCTGTTCCTTACCAGATAGTGAAACATCCCTTTATGAAACTTCAAATAACCCCTGCCAAGCAGGATAGACAATACCAATTCAGATGAACCAAGGTTCTGTCTCTGTGTAAAGCTGTTTCTTATGTTCTCCAGCCTGGGCAGCATCAGGGACTCTCAAGAATGATGATTTCCATGATTACTGCATGTTGAATGGTGGTACTATGAAGTTATTCTAGACCAGGAAGGCTATCTGGAGGACTTGGGAAGCTGCTGATATTGCTGTTAACATCATGAAATCATGTCACAGCATCTCAAAATAGGAGACCATGGCAAGTGGCTTTTAAGAAGAATGAATATAAATGGCGCATTATAAACCACTCGTAACTGAGCAGCCATAGGAGGATGGTATCAGCATGGGTGGCTCCAGCATGTCAATATACTGTACTTTCTTAAAAGCAACTTTATAAAACCGTAAATTTTATCCTGATTTTTGTGTTGCAGACAGCTGGTTGGATGGGATGGAGCTGAGGGGGTTGATGAGATAGGCTGTAGGTCCAGAGTTTGGGGCTGGTCTTTTTTAAGGACCTCAGTTCCCCGAATCCATGGTCCCCATGGCCAGTCAAATGAAAAAGTAACTTGTTCCATCTTTGTGTGCATCTCCTAGGTTTTCTTGCCTGTGTTCTTCATATAGACCGTGAGCAAGGGTGGGGCGGGGCAGGGGCAGAGTTGCCTGATGGGCTTGTATGTCCCTGATCAGCTGGCCCATTAGGGAGTGTATACATCTGAAGGCAGATGCTTTGAACAGAATCAGAACTCTTTTGTTGTGCCTCCTGCCTCACAATCTGCCTTTAATTCTGTTTTCATATATTCTGTTTTCATTTCAGTTTTGTTCTTAGCAGTCTAGAAAAAGAAATGGATAAAAAGAATTAATTAATGAGTTGGACAGAGATTTTTGTTGTCGTTAGAGTCACTTTAAATGATGTCTCCCATGTCTCAAATTCTGACTGTTTTGATATGTCACTGAAAATATTTCTGACCTTGCCAGATTTATCTTCAGAAGTCTTTTAATGCCATTTATCAATTTTATCCTTAGACAGTCACCTCTCGCTTGAACACTTACAGATGCTAAATTTCCACATCTGTAATCACTATGGTTGAACTTGATGCTTAGTGAAAAATCTAAAAGTCACAGAGAACATGCTAACATTCAGCTGTGTCATATTTGTGGCCCACTAGGAAACTGAGAAACATATATTTTGAGGTTGCTTTTTTAAAAAAATATTCATAGAAACATATGGTCCTGGTTCACACAGAAGCCAGCAACATTGCCCTTCCATCTCTTCAAAGTATAGAATCCTAGGCAAGTTTATTAAAAAGGAAGGCCCATTTGCTTCTAACTCATGGTAACATTATGAAGTAATGATCACCAAAATTCCTAACCTTAGTAGCTCTGCAAATTGAATGTTGTAGGTTTGGTGGGTTTTTTTTTTAGTTTTTTTTAAAATCAATCTCATTTTAGGTCTTCCTCTTTTTCTACTGCCTTCTAGCATTTATTTTCTTTTCCGTTGAGTCTTCTCTTCTCATGATGCACCTCAAATACAATAGTTTCAAGTTTTTTTAATGTTAACTTCTAGTGAGAATTCACACTTAATTTAATCTAAAATGTATTAATTTGTCTTTCTAGCAGTCCAACACTGCTCTCTGCTTCCAATTATATCGTTTATTGGATTTTTATCTTGGCCATCCGATAGCGCCCATTTGTATAATCATATGTTAGTTTCCCTAAAGCATGGATTTGCAGTGTACTACTTTACTCATTCAAGTTTCTTCTATATAAAACAGATAGCCTATCTTCTTCTTCATTCCTAAATCGCTCTTATTCTTCTCCACGCTGAAAGTTAGTTTCCCTCAAGTTGGCCTGCATAGAAGGTGTAGGCTGAAATTGTTGGCATAACAGAATTGTATGAATTGCTCTCTTGCTTCATTTCTTTTTGAACTAAATAAGACCAATTTTGGACTAGAAACAAACAAGCATAAAGCTATCTTTATGCCCAGTCATTCTTGTTATGTCACCTCCAGCTCATGGTGACCCTATGAAAAAGTGATCTCCAAAATGTCATGACCTCAACAGCCCTCCTCAGCTCCTGTACATTCAAGCCCAATAAACACACAGTAACAGCAAGCATATAGTTGACAAGCAATGTAAAAATAACAATTATCATTACAAGTATTCTCTTATTCCATTAATCAAATTCAAGGAGATTTTGTGAAACATCTTTTCATATATGCTTCTTCACTTGTGTCCTTTTGCGAATTCAGAGTGGATACCCCTCTCGTTATCTGTTCCTAAAAGAGGTCAAAAGAGTTGCATTTAGTTATGAAGGGCTATTCTTCTACTTCTGTTGCCAATGTATTTATCTTTCTGTTTGTTGGAATTGCAGGAGCATTTCTAAGCACATTATCTGTGATTTATGCATTAATATCAGCCCATAGATAGAGGCACTATTATCAGATAAACAATCTTGGTCGGGAGATGTGAATGTTAACATTGTGGGTGAAGAGTGGAATGCTATTCACCCTTTAACTAAATACGATTCCATTTGGATGACATATTGGATAGAATACTTTGATTTTATTCACTGGTTCTATTACTCCTTCAATAAACTACATAAATTCAGTTTTGGGTAGGGGGTGAATAGTGTACGATAGGTGGAAAATTCAATAGCAGTGCACAGTTGGAACCAATGAACATATATTTCAGTTTACCATTTTCTTGGTGCTCAGATGCCTGATTGTCTTGTGTGTACTTTCAGAAGGCTGGAATCAATATCTCACAGGAGTCTTAAACTGTAGCTGATCTTGCTTCCATAAATGCATCATAGAACTGAAATGGCTTATTCCCGGGAGATCTTGAATCAGTAGGGTTTCAATCATAGTGTACATCTCAGAAGGAGATTTATGGAGAGATTTGATGGATGGGTCTTCATCTGTGTGTATGTTTGGATTCATCCTGAGGACGTATTCACCCCACTTGTTTATGTCCCTGCCTGAAAGCTGAACTTTGCAGCCTCACCATGGCATCAGCCTATGCTGAAAGCCTTCTTGGCCAAGGCTTGTGGTCAAGGTACATGGAATGCACATGGTGAAGTATTTGTATTTTACACCAAGGATCCTTCTTTTTTTGTGAGCAGCTGCTCATGAAATTTGCTAACGTTTGGTGTATTCTCAAAACATTTTGATTTTAAAACTAAATGACAAACTGCTCGTCTTTCTGACTCCCTCTGATTTCATTTCAAGCTTTAGGGTCATGCGGTGTAGGTGAAGGCAAGTAAAACGTTCTCTGCTCCCTCATTTCAGCAGAGGAGGGAACTTTGGAAACAAGTTGTGGCATGCCAGTTTTTACACAAAAATAATAATATATCTGGAAATAGAAACAGCAATATTCAAAAACCAGAGAGAGTGTGTTACAACCTCCTGGGATCCATTTTAACCAGTCAGGTGACCAATTAAGCACAGACTGCAATGGGAAACAGCTGAACCACAATATTTTTTTAAAAAAATTTGAGTTGGGGACAAAAGTTTCTAGTTTAACTATAAAGCTGCATCCATGTTCAGGAAGTTCAGGCTCCAGCTTTGTGGAACTAGCTTCCAGAGGAGCTTTCCCTGGCCTGTGGAGCTTTAGGAGGCAACTGAAGATGTGGCGTTTACAGAGGTTTTCCACTCTGACCCTAGCTGATGGCTCATATTTTGTCCACCACTTTTCGGCATCATTGTTTTAGTGCCATCTGTTTTATTGGTTAGTTGTTAATTGTTTTTAGCAGTTTTACTTTTATTTTTGATTTTGTGTCACTTTTTTTTTGTAAACTGCCCAGAGTAGAGCATCGGCACTAATGGGAGTGGTATACAAATAAATAAATAAATAAATAAATAAATAAATAAATAAATAAATAAATAAATAAATAAATAAATAAACACACACACACACACACACACACACACACACACACACATACATACATACATACATACATACATACATACATACATACATACATACATACATACATACATACATACATACATACATACATACATTTTAATCAGCTCATAAATGCAATTATTTTATGAGGAGCTGGTTGTAAAGTATTTATACAACTGTCTGTGCTTTTTGTATGTCATTTCTCTCTGATCCCACCAATTCCACCCCACATACAGACAGACAGACAGACAGCCCCCAGAGTGGTTTGCAAGGTAGATGATAAGACAGTCGTTGCCCTCAGAGTTATGTATTTAAGACATGACACGAAAGTAATAAGGGTATGAGGTAGGGGGATACATTCAATCCTCAGTTGCTGGAGGGAGAGGCATGATGAAAGCTTCCCTGGCTGCTTTTCATCTTTCTCCAGAGCAATGGTAGCTGGAAAGCTGGAGAGAGAAGCAAATGGTGGAGAACCTGAATCAGCTTCTTCTTGTCACACTGGGAAAGCACAGGTTTGCATTGGGCAGCTTAACTGGCTGAGCAAAACAACACTATAAGACTAGTATATTAATTATCACCTAAAATTCAGGCTAGAGGCAATAATTTCAAAGAGAGTTTGACATATTTCCAGAGGGGCATCGTTTCTCAAACTATATGCCTATGGCTACCACCTCCCCTGCTTCTGTCCCTGCTGAGGAAACAGGCTTTGCAGATTTTTTAAAAATTCAATGGATGGAAATAAAAATTTTGTCCTGTGACAAAGAGAGGATATTAACAGCAAAGCCTGGAGAAGTTACTTTAAAAAAAAAAAAAAAAAAAAAAAGCACCTCCCAAGATGGCCGCTGGCTCTGATTCCTCACATTCAGTCCAGAAAATATGAATCTGCTTCTGATTCAAGACTCAGTCTTCAATACTGACTTCTGACTTGCCATCATGATGACACGATGGCTGTAACTGAGCGCTCAAGATCATTTTTCATGTTCTGCCTGCCACAGCCTGTGGGAGACATTTCTGATCCATTTTCTGTGCAAGGGACCACGTTGTCAGAGCCATTTGTCACTGTCATAAGATGCACTGGCTGTCAACCTTCTTCTACTGCATGGGGTGGTCGCTGTTCCCAAATATTCTTCAACCTAAACTGTTTCGCCCCTTGATTTATTTTTCTTCGGGTTTCCATTTGACCTGCCTGCGCACTGCCTGTTACTTGTTCAATAATAATCTCATCTGTACAGATATTTTCTTTTTCTTTTTCTTCCCTGTGGGTGTGATCTGGATTTGTATCTAAATCTGTATGAGGGGAAATCTGCGTCCAAGCATGAATGTCATGATGGCCTAGAAGCTTCCAAATTCTACTTTTTCTAAGCTGTGTTTGAAGGAAATGTTATCCCGTTCTTCAAGTAATTAGAACAATGTCTACCAAAATGGATCAGAAAATATATTTTCATTCAGAATGTATATCAGTACCAAAATAATCACTGCCATGAGTTATGTAATATTATCTCCTTCCTTAAAAATCTGATAATTTCAAATAAGAGAAGGAGCGCACTCCACTTATGGGAAGAAGGAGGAAAATAGGAATACTTGGGTAACATATTAGATGGTGGCAAGTAACATGGCTGAAGAAGGGGATACTTTCCCACCATTTTGGGGTAAGGCGCTTTGACACTTAGATGATGGCAAGAAGCAAGGAGCAAGGAATTTGTTGAAAAACAGCCACAACAGTTGCATTGTGTTTAGGTGAGATGTGGTTAACTGATGAACAAACGAGTCTGTTTCTGGGATTTTCTCTTGTTTCATGTCTCTTTGTGAATGGGAACGAGCACAAGAGATTCTGGTTCTTGACTGCTGACATTGGTCTCCTCAATATTCAAGCTGGGCTTTGCTATGTAAATCTTGGCATCCCTTTTCCTGCTGGAATCGCAGAAATGCACAGCAATGTCAGGCCATTCTCCAGCATTTTGAATCATGGATACAAAAGCAAAGTACATAAACCAGAGTTTCCTGGCTTTTTAAAATAGAAGTTTATGCACATAATACAAAGACAATCAAAATATTAATTCCTTTTCTTCCTGAGGTCTATCCAGTGCTAAAGCTACTTGAATTCCTGTGTGCCCAGAACTATCGTACAGTATATCAGAGGGAAAAAGAACCAAGAGCACCTGTGATGTAACTGTGCTTCCTCCATGCCACAATATCTTAAAAGTCTACTGTAGACTTTGCACCAACACTGTCATCCACTCCAGAAGTGAAAGACAAATTCTATGACGATCTGGCAGCTACTATCCAAAAAGTCCCTGAAAGAGAGTCACTGTTCATTCTTGGAGACTTTAACGCTAGAGTTGGTGCTGATCATAATTCTTGGCCCACCTGTCTAGGCCGTTTTGGCATTGGAAAGATGAATGAAAATGGCCAACGCGTGCTGGAGCTTTGCTGCCATTATGGTCTTTGTGTCAGCAACACATTCTTTAACACGAAGCTGCAACACAGAGTTTCCTGGAGACATCCAAGATCCAAGCATTGGCATCAGCTCGATCTAATCCTCACTAGACGTTCCAGCCTTCCTAGTATTACGATCACACGCAGTTACCAGAGTGCTGATTGTGATACTGATCACTCCCTGGTGTGTAGTAGAGTAAAACTGTGAACAAAGAGAGTATATCACACGAAAAAGGAAGGAAGACCACGTATTGACATCAGCAAGACTCGCGATCAAAGAAAAGTGAAAGAATTTGCCCAAGCACTTGAGGAAGCCCTTCCAGGTCCGGCTAATGCAAATGCACCT
Source organism: Pogona vitticeps (assembly GCF_051106095.1). Lineage (NCBI taxonomy): Eukaryota > Metazoa > Chordata > Lepidosauria > Squamata > Agamidae > Pogona > Pogona vitticeps. The sequence goes on from NC_135784.1 coordinate 43,433,471, forward strand.
GAATGATGGGAACACTTCAAGAACACTGTCTATAACACCGCCTTGTCCACCTTTGGCAAGAAGACCCAAAAGATGGCTGACTGGTTCGAAGCCCATTCAGAGGAGTTAATGCCAGCCATCGAGGTTAAGAGAAGAGCTCTAGCAGCATATAAAGCCTGTCCTAGCGAGTACAACTTGCAAGCTCTTCGAGCTGCTCGCAGCCAAGTCCAACAGGCTGCCAGGAGATGCTCCAATGATTATTGGCTCCAGCTCTGCTCTCATATACAGTTAGCAGCAGACACAGGTAACATTAAAGGAATGTATGACGGTATCAAGCAGGCCTTAGGTCCAATACAGAAGAAATCTGCTCCCTTGAAGTCTGCTACAGGTGTGCTCATCCAGGACCAAGCACAGCAGATGGAACGCTGGGTACAGCACTACTCTGAGCTATATTCCAGAGAGAATGTAGTAACCGAAGAAGCATTAAATAACATTGAGTGCCTACCTGTCTTGGAAGAGCTGGACAGCGAACCAACCCTAGCAGAAATAAAAGCGGCCTTGGACTCCCTCGCCTCTGGCAAGGCACCTGGAAAGGATAACATCCCTGCTGAAGTGCTGAAATGCGGTAAGGAGATCATCACCACCGAACTGTATGAAGTCTTTTGTCTCTGCTGGAGGGAAGGTGGAGTACCACAGGACATGAAGGATGCAAACATTGTCACATTGTACAAGAACAAAGGAGACAGGGGTGACTGCAATAACTACCGTGGCATCTCTCTTCTTAGCGTTGTAGGGAAGCTGCTTGCCCGTGTTGTTCTGAAGAGGCTCCAGGTGCTTGCAGACAGAGTCTATCCAGAATCACAGTGCGGATTTCGAGCTAACAGATCCACCACCGACATGGTATTCTCCCTCTGACAGCTGCAGGAGAAATGCAGGGAACAACAACAGCCACTCTTAGTGGCCTTCATAGACCTTACAAAAGCATTTGATCTGGTTAGCAGGGATGGCCTTTTTAAAATACTTCCCAAGATTGGATGTCCACCTCGTCTCCTTAACATCATCAGATCTTTCCATGAGGGAATGAAAGGCACTGTAGTTTTTGACGGCACAACATCAGACCCCTTTGACATCCGAAGCGGAGTGAAACAGGGCTGTGTCCTCGCACCAACACTTTTGGCATCTTTTTTGCTGTCATGCTGAAGCATGCCTTTGGAACTGCAACCGAGGGTGTCTATCTCCGGACTAGATCAGACGGAAAGCTCTTTAATCTCTCTAGATTGAGAGCGAAGACCAAAGTCCAACTGAAATGCATGCGGGACTTCATCTTCGCAGATGATGCAGCCATCGTTGCCCACTCTGCTGAAGACCTCCAACAACTCATGAATCGTTTCAGCAAGGCCTGCCAAGACTTTGGACTAACGATCAGCCTGAAGAAAACACAAGTCATGGGCCAGGGCGTGGACTCACCTCCTTCCATTACCATCTCTACACAAGAATTGGAGGTTGTTCATGACTTTGTGTACCTTGGCTCAACCATCTCTGACACCCTCTCTCTGGATGTCGAGCTGGATAAATGCATTGGCAAAGCAGCCACCATGTTCTCTAGACTCACAAAGAGAGTATGGCTCAATAAGAAGCTGACGACACATACAAAGATCCAAGTCTATAGAGCCTGTGTCCTAAGCACACTCCTGTACTGCAGCGAGTCCTGGACCCTTTGTGCCCGGCAGGAGAGGAAGCTGAACACGTTCCATATGCGTTGCCTCCGACGGATTTTTGGTATCACCTGGCAGGACAAAGTCCCAAACAGAGTAGTCCTAGAACGAGCTGGAATTTTCAGCATGAATACATTACTGAAACAGCGACGTCTACGTTGGCTTGGGCACGTCGTGAGAATGGCTGATGGTCGGATTCCAAAGGACCTCCTGTATGGAGAATTAGTGCAGGGAAATCGCCCCAGAGGGAGACCACAGCTGCGATACAAGGACATCTGCAAGTGAGATCTGAAGGCCTTAGGAATAGACCTCAACCGATGGGAAACCCTGACATCTGAGCGTTCAGCCTGGAGGCAGGCATTGCATCGCGGGCTCTCCCAGTTTGAAGCGACCCTTGCCCAGCAGGCCGAGGCAAAGAGGAAGTCACTAAAGCAGCAAAACCAGGGAGCTGGACAGGGGACAGATTGGATTTGTCTTCAGTGTGGAAGGGATTGTCACTCTCGAATTGGCCTCCTCAGCCACACTAGACGCTGTTCCAAGTCCTCCACACAGAGCACGCTACCATAGTCTTTCGAGACTGAAGGATGCCTAACTAACTGTAGACTTAATGGCATGGTTAAGCAAATGGGTGAGAGAAAAGCAGCATGTGCAAGAGGAGAAACACACACACTGAGATTGCATTGCAAGGTTGGAACATTCTAATGGAACACTGAGGTTGGAACTGCAGGCTGTCTCTGAGATTCTATCTTCAGTCTCTTACATGGTTAAATACATGGCTAAGCAGAAATGAGGAATGTGTACAAGAGAAGAAATATAGATATCCATACGCCACAAAAGGGCTCCTAGTTGCAAGGGATGAAGAAAAGAAGCAGTATATTATTAAATAATAATAAATAGAAGAAAAGAAGCAGTATATTATTAAATAATATATAAATAATTAAATAATGATAAATAAAATAATAAATAGTGCAGCAAGTTTCAGTCAGTGGCTCTGTCTCCCATACTACTTCATTGGCTGGGGGATTGTAGCAATAGCACTGAGTAAAGGATTATGGACTTTAATGGACTTAAATCAATAGTTTTATTATGTAGAGATTATTCAAAGAGAAATTGATTAATGTATTCATGAAGGCTTTCACGGCTGGGATCTAATGGTTGTTGTGGGTTTTTCGGGCTCTTTGGCCGTGTTCTGAAGGTTGTTCTTCCTAATGTTTCGCCAGTCTCTGTGGCCGGCATCTTCAGAGTGCTGTCCTCTGAGCCCGAAAAACCCACAACAACCAGAAACTGATTAATCTAGGGATTCCCCTTCCTCCTCTCCTTTCTTTCCCTTGCAAGAACTGGTAAAAAAATGCAGGTTGCCTAAGAGAGGGTGTGACAGAACCCTCATCACATTTATCTGTTAACATCAGAAATAAGCTCATTGGCTGAAAGAATGCAGGAGGACAGCCAATCAAGAAGAGCCTGGAAGATATAAAAAGGGTGAGGAGGAGAAGAAGAAGGAGAAGGAGAAGAGGGAGACAGTTAAATTGTTTCCCAAAGAGGGAAGAGGGAGTTAAGAAGAGGAGTTAGATTGTTTGCCAAAGAGGGAGATGAGATTTTTAGAGTGGGATGTATAAGAGCAAAACTTTGTATCAGGGAGAATAAGGTATGGTGTTGGAAAGCTGGCATATGTAACCTCAAGTTGAAATCTGTGTAGTTTAACCAGTTGTTATTTATTTCAATAAAGCTTAAAACCACTTGGGCTCCTATGATTTGGGCTTAGGGCAAGCCTGGGAAAAGTAAGAGCAGTTCAAGGGTGATTCACCGGGTAGAGATGGTCACAGAGGGTAACAGCCAGAGATGGAGGGATGAAGACTGCAGCCTCTGGGATCCCAATGTGACCCCTAACTTAGCCACCCTGTCTTTCCCCCAATTCTCCTTCCAAGGAAAAGTGAGGAGGGGGAGGTAAATGGAAGCAATTATAAATAGCATGGAAAAGTTGGGGGCAGCCTTGGCCACCTAGCACTCACCTGCCACTTAGGCACTCTTTTCACAATTCTCCTTGTTGGTGAAAGGGGAGGAAGGAGGTTGCTGGGATCCCTTGAAAATCTCATGGAAGACTACAAGGGAGGGATTGTTCTTCCAGGCACTATTCTAGTGCGTGTGCTCGGTGTTATAGAAATCACTGGTTTTCCTCATTAAAAGTGCCATTTTTGAGGTTCAATATTTCAGCGCCCTACATAAGTCATTCACTCAAAATTAACAAAAGACGTTAGGATAAGTACTGATTCGTCGTCGTTTAGTAAGAAAACTAATTGTTTGAAATGTGTTTCAGCAGCTTCTGATCTGCCATGGTGGGTCACTTGCTTCTGCACAAGGTTATACCAGTGCTATTTTTAAAGAAACCATAACTTGAAAACTGGCTGTCAAATCCTCTCCAAATTTGATATAGAGTAGGACCAGGCAGTCTGCTCCAATTGTGCCAAATTTGGTGCTGCTCTGAAGTTGAGTGTAGCGTTTTCTATTTACTAGGTCTATGGTTCGTGTTATATTATGTAATGGTTTATGTTTGTTATGTAATAATGGTTCATGCATATTAATGTTGCTGAGAGGCGGAGCCAAGAGAGATGCTATAAGAGGCAGAGCCTGAGTCAATCAGTCAGGATGAGAAAGAGTCAGGCAGTAGAGAAAAAAGTTAGAGAGAGTAATAGAGTGTGTAGTTTGGGAAATTCTGAGGTGTGATTAGTTACTGAAGATATTCATGAATCAATCTCTGTAATCAATAAACCAAAGTTTTATTTAAAGGAACTTGAAGTGTGGACCTGAGTCTTTCTGAGGTAATGGTGATTAGTGATCACCTGGTGGCATCAGTGAAGAGAAGAGTGTTTGCCCTCGTGAGATCTGAGGCTTGACGGTCAAGCAAGGGGCACGAGGGTGAATGCCACATTGAGTTTTAAGGATAGATATATTTTTTTGTTTGGACTGCCATCCTTTTTAGAGTTGCTTGACAGAATGCTGTTTCTCTCAGCTGTGCATCTGTTAATCTACTCTAGACAAATTGTGTTATTGCATGAGCACAGATATGAATTAACATCCCATTGTTGTCTGCCCCCTCCCCCTGGGTACATCTTCTTCAGGGGCCAACAGAGAGTCAACAGCATTTGTCTCTCCTGTATACTACAGGAAGCATCCGCTGGGGAGAATATAATAGTTCATAAAACTTTCTGCTTGTAACAAACACCACTTCTTTTACAAGGCTTGGCAGCTTGCAAAACTACTTTCTTCAGAATTTTTCTTTTCTTTCTCTTAACTGTTTCTGTTGTCATACATACGTTCTTGGCATTAATGACAGGACCACAGCATGGGGCCGGCAGTCTGTCAGACCATCTCCCATAAGCTGCGAGTTGCAAGTATTCGCTAGGGAAGCAGCGAAATCTTCCTAACTCTTAAAAGCATTGTTTGTAATCTTTCAAAATAGCCTGACTGCTAGAAGGGCACAGCAGTAGTAACAGGTAGTCCAGCAGGTGTGAAAAAGATGGACACTTGCATGCATCACCAAAAAGGAGAGAAGAAATGTGCACCATGGCCAAAAAAAGAGAGAGAACTCTCACTTCCATAAATATCTGCTTATGTTATTTATAACTGTAGATGCAAACTGTTGACTGCTACCATTAAAACAGAAGCACAATCCATCTCACTTTCACTGGCCTGTGCTTCCTGTTGTTAATGTATCAAAAATGAAGCTGCCTCATTGCTTGCTGGGGCTCACAGTTCTTTGGAAGGCACCCTCTATAAAGCCTAAAGGACCGGGAAATTACCACTCTCAGGATGTACCACAGCACCTTCCATTTTTGTTTATTAACAACAGGAAGCCACAGCAGGCCAGACAGTCTCAGAGTAGGCCCTGCTCCAGGTGAGTGAAAGTGTCTCTAGGTGCATGTGGTCTGGAACTCCCTGAATTTTGTTTGAGGAATTCTTGGAGAATTATGGAAGTTGGACTCCCCCACACAGAAACAGAAAGGATGGGACATCCCTAGTAGAAATTTCTAAATTGGTGTCAATACCTATGAATTAGCATATGGAAATATGCAAATTCACATCTCCCCCCCCCCCCCCCCAATCCTCTCTTTGAGGGATGAAGTTATCTTCTGGAACAGCATAAGCAGCTGTCCTATTATTCTTTTACATGTGAACATGAAAACGCGTGCATATGGGTGTGTGGATGAGGATGTGTGGCTACACAGTGCTCAGTTGGACAGCGTATGCTTCATGCAAAAAGGCCCCAAGGCCAGTTAGCAGTTTCTCAAGGTTATTGTTTAGGAAAAGGTCAGGTTGGATACAATGAGGAATATCTCTGCCTGGGCCTCTGGATGGGTGCTTTCAATCGGAGCAGAAAATACAGAGCTGCCTGAACCAATGGCCTGGCTCAGTTTAAGGCAGCATACTTCATGTATACATCTATCACTACCAGTGAAGTGAGGCAGCTGTAGAAAGGGGGGGCGGGGAAGGGTTGCAGGCAATCTGAAACAACTGAGGCTTCTCGCTGCTGCTCCTATTAAATCTAGAGCTGTTATTATGGCTTCAGTTTCCGTGATCTATGGCCGTCTACAGTTGTAAATCACACATCTTCGTGGATAATGTCTTCCTCCTTGTGACCAATGTCAGACATTTAGTTGAGCCTCTGGAAGACGCTGTGTTCAATATCTGGGCCTCCAAAGCGAACAGACAGTGGGCCTGTGCCAAAGCCTGGAAGGAACTGATTATAATTAATAATTACCTGCTGTTTTAGTTTTATCCAGCAAAAAAAAAGCATCTATACTACATCAGGGTCTCTCCCTGCAAAGCAGTTTCCCCAGCTGTACAAATGCCATGTCAGCCCCTCCCCTCAAAAGCAAAAGACAATTCTTCAGGCCGCTTTGATGGTTTAGCAGCGGTTACATTGAAGTCAATACGGCTTGCAGACTTTCAGTACTGGTGAGGGTGAAGATGAGGAAGTTATGGCCAAAAAAGAAGAAATTGTTTTAACATGGTCTGGGCACTTTGGTTTAAGTATGGAAACCAAGCACAAATACTTATGTTTCATCATATTATGATTCCAACTTGCACTGATTCTTTCCAGGGTTTTCTAGTTATCCAGGAATAAGTTGCAACTAGAGTAGGTCCTTGGAATAACCACTGGGATTTGGTGAGTCAACTCCTTGATAAGTTCCAGATTCAGTGGACCTGCTCTAGTTGCGACTTAGGATTTCAGCCATAGAGTACTCAGAAGTGGTTGACCATTCCCTTCTTCTGGAGTCGCCCTGGAACTGTGTAGTTTGCCCAAGGCTACACAGTTTGGCTCTTTGTAGGGAATTGAACTCACATATAAATTTTCCATATAGAGGGCTGGAACTGGCCCCATATAATGTCAGGATGAAGGGTAGGGATTTGATTTACTTTACTTTTGTTTTATTTTGCCAAACAGCACATTCCTTTGTGGCTAAACTTTCAGAGACTCTGTGCCAGAGGTGGGTGCTCATTTTTCAAACATGGAAAGGGTCAAAGTGAGCTTGGATACGCTCACCCCTCTTCTCTCTCTGTCTCTCTCTCTCACATACACACCTACATACCAACATGGACACCTGTAATGTATTGTGCTGGGACTATTCTGAACAAACAGAATTATGCACGGTGTGTGTTTCAGTTTGCATGGCTTGATCCAGAATTTAGCCAGGGAAACATATAAACACCAAAGCCATTCAACCAAGCCTGTTCAGTTGATTATCAGGTTCTCAGGCAGAGGTCCCTGAGTCCCTTCTTGATCCTTTCCTCTGGAGATTCCTTGAACGGAACTGCAGTCCATCTGCATATAGAGTGCCTGTGTGTTTGCTGATCTGTGGCGTCTCCTCTTCTCTGACCAGGTAAAGGGGTAAGACAAGCTCTATGCTCTAGAAGCTTCATACTGTCTGTCAGGTGGGCCCCACCTTGCATGTGTTGCAGCAGCAGAGGTTCATCATGCTAGGTCTGAGGCACACATCTTGAGGCTGAGCAGGATCCCTGCATGAGAAGCACACAGGTTGCCACATACATAATACACACCTCAATACTTGCTGGTCATTTCCCTGCCAAACTGTAGCAATCAATACCTGTGTGATGTTATCAGTATATGCAGAGATGGGAATGACACAACAGCTTTGCAGTTTGCAAAGTGTTTATGGCTCGATTTACTCCACATGCACAGTATGCTCACCTGATCATGCATACAAGCACTTAACTAAAAGGCAAAATGTCAGGTGAATTCAGGGGCATCCGGTCTCTGAGGAACAGAACAATTGTTTTCTGCAGAATCTAAATGAGAATTATGCAAAGATCTGAGGAGCTGTGCTTGAGCATAAATGTACAACTAAGACAATGGATGTAAGCTGTATTTATGCAGGTTTGCCTCCTAGAAAGCAATTGTGACCATTCTTGTTTCCATCCGAAAAGCAAAGACTGAGTAGGCATCAGTCACGCTGTCCACACAATAATGCACAAATGAAAAATCATAAAGCAGAAATTCATTGGCTAGAATGAATTAATCAATTGGTGGATGCAATGTACCATGAATCAACAGCATGGAGTTGATTTCTTTTTCTGCATGATGGATTTCTTTGTAAGAGAGTGGATAAGAAGTTGAGGTGGAGTTTATGAGAGGAAAACAGTTGCAAGAAAATATAGAAACAAGCTGGCTAACAGTGGACAAAGAAGCCACTGCTTTGTGGCCTGCTGGATCAGTTTTGTAATTGTTATTGAAGCAAAGCTTGGCAAGCAGCAGGACTGGACATCATGGTGTACCTTAGTAAGGCTCTTTGCAAGGAAACTGCTGCCATTCATGAAGACCCCTGGTTCTTCGACCACTGTTCCTTGTGACCGTTGCCTACTCACCTGCAATCTCTTGATGGGAATGCTCTGACAAATAACATGAGCATAGGCAGCTGCTTTACACATTAAAGAGATGTCAGTCAGATTCCTTTTTATCTCAGCCTTTTAATGAGACGCCACTGAATTATGGTCTTCTCCTCTACAGAGCAGTATCCTTTGTGGAATATTTTCCCTCTCAGATGGATATAGGCAAGTGTGGCACATCAGCTTCCCGGGGGCCTTATGGCAGTGTCCAAGGCCTCAGCCCCACTGTAAGTTTGTGGCTTTTCTCTAAGTTCTCTTGATGCCTCTGGGGGGAGGTTTAAGGGGAAAATTTCACCAGCTTGTAGGCCAAAGATAGCTTTTTTTCCCTGAAGCAGAAATCACTTAGGGGCAGCCAAAAATGGTGCAATTGCTACCTAAGGCCACTAGAGGGCACAAGGGGTGTTTCAACACACACACACACACACACACACACACACACACACACACACACGAGACAGACAAAAGTATAAGTGTCCAACAAACAGAAAGTTCGAAGCAACACATTTTGGTTTCTGCCTCCTTCCTTTGCTGTGGTGAAAAGTATGCTGTTTCCCAGATGACATTTCTAGAGATGGGGAAACTTGCTGCCTTCTGCTCTAGGCTTTCTACCCAGGTGATAGTGGAGTTAGAGGAGGACGAGGGTTCACAAAGGAGGGGAGTCTTGCATGGCCATTTTGCCTAAGAGCCTATCTATAAACCTGCAGTCTGCACTGAAACAGACAGAGATTTCTTCCTTCTTTCTATCTCTGCTGTACTCCACAGCCTGCTGCGTAAAGTGCCAGGCTTCCTGTGCTCCGAAATGATCCTGTATTTCGTGATACCAACAAAAGTCACTTCTAAACTCTGCTGATGTAGGCTCTGAAATGTTTAAGGTTGAAAACTATGGTATTAGGATAAGCCTAGTGCTGGCCTGTACCTTAGAGCCTGCAGCAGACCAAGCCACTGGCAATGGTGCGGCTAAAAAATATTGTAAATAAATAAATAAATAAATAAATATTGGTATTTCCTCTTGTGGTGTTGTTTTTTTCCCACCAGCCACACAACGTTCACTTTGTCTCTTTTAGAATACAGTAGTAGCAAAATCTGAAACCTCTATGTTTTTTTATCCCCATACAAGGCATGGTTTATATATATTGCTTTCAGTCAAGCCTCTGCAAACGCTGATTGCTGCGCAGAGGGACCCGAACGAGTCCTCCAATGGTGCAAGGTAAGCCCCGGGGGACCCCCAAAGCCAGGGAGTGTGGTTTCGGGGCACCCCCGCCAGGGTTCTGATGGTTTCTCCTGTATCATCAGAGCCCTGGTGGGGGTGCCCCGAAAACCACCCGCGCCCGCTTTAGAGCACTTTGGAGGCTTTTTCTACCTTTTCAGGAAAAGCCTGCAAAGTGCTCTAAAGCGGGCGTGGGTGGTTTCAGGGCACCCACACCAGGGTTCTGATGGCTTCTCCTGCACCATCAGAGCCCTGGCGGGGGTGCCCCAAAACCACCCACACCCGCTTTAGAGCACTTTGGAGGCTTTTCCTGACTGCAGGAAAAGCCTCTGAACTGCTCTAAAGCGGGTACGGGTGATCGTGGTGCGAAAAAGCCCCATTGGAACAATCATTTTGCGATGGGTAAAATGAACGCAAAAAACCATCGTAAAGCGATTTTGTCGTAAAGCGGGGCAACCGTCTAGCGAGGCACCACTGTAGTTTTAAAAGCATTGCTTGGAAGTGAATTCCATGGAGTCACAAGTTCCATTGTGACCAACCAGAAAAAGAGGGGAAGAATGTCTGCCCCGTTTGAAAGATGCTGTTTCCCTTGTCATGATTATGGTTTCTTGTAGTAAGACTACCCACCACCACCAATCCAGTGAATGAACAGAGGGGTTCCCAATGGCATATAGACCAGCCATGTCCACTGGCATGATTGCTTCTTCTGACTAACATCCTATGGGCATTCACAAGGACTTATTCAGATGGCCAGTGTCCTTCTTCGGTTCTACGACCTCTCTTCAAGCCCATCTGTAGAAAATTCTTTATTACAAATATCTGCTTAACATGAACAGGAGAGGGGACAATTATTTCCTTCAACAGGTAGGCTCCATACATTGTTTCAGTGCTTGAAAGTGTGCCACCTGTATCTCCCAACAGATTTTAGAAACCTGATTGTTGCAGAAGAATAACTTCCCAAATCCATAGCTGACTGGGGGATTCTGGGAACCATAGTCCCAGAGGTAACTTTTCTTAGCCCTACCCAAATTCTCTCCAAGTATTTCCTCTCATTTGCACAGTGTCTTATGCTCTGAAACATATTGTGGGTGGGCAGTTGTGAGTTTTCCTCTTCTTCCATGAGACATAGGCAGGCTGCCTGTTGTCCACTCCAGTAATGTTGTTAAGAAACAGTGACATCAGAGAGCAGTTCCACTGAAACAGTATAACAACCAGATATGCAGCCTCTACCTTTTGGAGCATAACATAGAATAATTCAGAATCAGATTTCACAGAATACTTTAGATTAGATTCTAGCCATGGCATAAATTACTATTAGCTGAGAGGAAACTGGCAAAGCCAGCCTGAAGGATGGCATGTGGAACCGAGCATCAGCAAACCAAATTCAGTCTTCCATTGGTCATAAAGCCATCAAAAACAACATGAAAAAGAATGATGGTTACACAACAGAGCCACTAATGCCCCCATAAAGCTACTAATGCGCAGCCTGCTTCCTGTCTTTGGATTGGAGATGGGAGGGGAGGAGGCAGAAAATGGGAGGTAGAAATTAAGGTCAACAGATCATTTATGTTATGGAGCTAAACAAAGAAATGAACTAGCTCTGATTAAAGTTTCTCATGCAAACAGATAGTCTTTCGAAAGAGACACTATATTTATATCAAAACGGGAGGAGAGAAAGAGAGAAAGAACAGCAGGGAAAGAAATCTAACTCTTAGCTGTCAATTATAATTGGTAGCATAATATGTTTGTCAAAAAATATTCTACACAGCTTCCTGTAGGACTCTAAAATACAGGCCTCCACCTGGTTCCCCCTCATGCTGTAGTTCTCAACCTTTGGCTTTCCAGATGTTATTGAAATCATTTCCCAGAATCCTTGATTCTTGGCCAATCAACATCCTGAGGGTCAAAAACTGAAATGGGAACTCAGGCTGTAGGTTGCCTTTAGGAAGGCTGTGACTGTCAAATTCACAGTGCTGGAATTCAAGACAAAACCAGATTGGATTGACCTCAGCCACAGAGTGACATCATACAGCTTCAGATTATTATAATTTTTTGCCTTTTTGTTCCTAGAAAGCTGAATGTGAATAGAAGCCTTCCTGTTCAAAACAGGGACAGCTTGTATGTTTAGGGAGCCCACCTCCCTGCCCTCTCCCTATTTTATTCCATTCTTCAGTTTTAGAGGCTGTTTTAGAGTGCTCAAGGCAGTTAGTTAGAAACAACAACAAAATAGGAATACAAACATAACCTTCAAGAGAAAATTGGACAACCATCTGTCAAATCTGCTGGATTTGAATTCCTACAGTGATGGGGTTGGTGGTGGACTTGATGACCTTGTAGGCCCCTTCCAACTCAACTATTCTATGATTAAAACATTCAAAGAAATCAATTAAATGCAAGAAAAGCACGGCACTATAAGGAAATAAACACCAGCCAAGCAGTTGACCCCCATCCCAACCCCACAGTAAGCAAACTAGCTTAAATGCTAAAGGCCTGTTTGCATACTTTATACACAGATTTACTTGCCAGGAGAAAAATAACAAAGTGGGAGCCAGACTGACTTGGAAAAATTGTTGCTGTTACATGCCCCCAAGTTGCCTCCAACGTATGGAGACCCCATGAATGAGTGACCTCCAAAATATCTATTACAGTGGTGCCTCACTAGTCAGTTACCCCGCATTACAGTTTTTTCGCTAGACATTGACTTTTTGCGATCGCTATAGTGATTCACAAAACAGTGATTCCTATGGGGGAATTTCGCTGGCCAATGTTTGGTCCCTGCTTCGCAAACCGATTTTCACTAGACGATTTTGACAGCTCCCTCTGCGCTTGCAAAACAGGTGTTTTCAGGACCTAAGCTTCGCAAGACAGCGATTTAAACAGCTGATTGGCGGTTCACAAAGCGGCTTTCCTATGACCGATCTTCGCTAGACAATGACAATTCTTCCCCATTGGAATGCATTAAACAGGTTTCAATGCATTCCAATGGGGAAATGCTTTTCACTAGACAATGATTTCGCTAAACAGCAATTTCAGTGGAACGGATTATCATCGTCTAGCAAGGCACCACTGTATTAACAGTCCTGATTAGCTCTTGGCTCAAAACTATTGCTTTCTTTATGGATTCTGATTTTCTTTTCCTTTTCCTATTAGCTTCAACTTTTCCTAGCATTATTGTCTTGACTTCTTATGTGCTCAAAGTAGGACAGTGTTAGTTCCAACCGTTATGCTTCTAGAGAGAATTTAATCTAGGACCCACTGGTCCTATCTGGTCATCCAGGGAACCTGCAAAGCTCTCCTCTAGCACAATATTTCAGATCCATCAATTTTTTTTCCTGTCAGCTTTCTTAACTATCCAGCTTTCACACTTTTTAAGAAAAATAACTCCCAGATTTCCATAACCAGCATGCCCATACTAGATGGTGAAAAATAGGAATTAATTTTCAAAGAGTACCATTTCCTCCATGCTCTGTACTAGTGTCCCACCATACAGTTTGACCCCTTACAGTGTATGAAACAATAGTGGTACAGGGCTGTTGAGAGCTGAAGAATAAAGGTAATGAGTTGCTGTGACATGCTAGGAGAGCTGAAGTCTGCATGAGCTGCTTCCACTTGTTCCTTGGATCATCTGCAGAAGGATAAGCTTGTGTTTAGTATGGCTTTCATAAACACAGGAATGTCCATTGCTTTTCCTTACAGAGGCATAGTGTTCCACTGTATCCTCAACTGCTGAGCTCCAAAAGCCTGGTAGGATTCCCCCTGGCTCCTCTAGTTGCAGAGTTTGGGACTTCAGGTAAAATTCCCTTTGCTACACAATTGAAGTACAGAGACTCATAAAGGGGAACAACTTCAAGATCCCCAAATTTCTTACCCTTTTTTCATTAACGGATACTTAAGGTTTCAATAACTCATTCTGAGATATTTGTAGGAAAAATAATAACATGTAGGAGAAATAATAAAATTACTTACAGTTGCAGACAGATCAACAGCAAACTAAGAAACTGACTGCTTCCAACAGACTAAAGAGAGGGAAAGGAACACTCAGGAGAGAGGTGGGTCTCTCTTTGAATTCAGAGGTGAGAAGGAAAGATTGGTTAGAGCTGGATAGATTGACAGTCATCCCAGCCCAGAAAGGTCCCTCCCAGCCACACAAACCACAGACAGCATGTGAGGTTGTAAAAGCTCCCATGCCTCTGTGGTGTTAGTCATTGGCTTACTTTCAAGACAGTGAAGAAAATGTGTTTCTGCACCCATGGAAATTATAGTTTACAAACGCTCTTTGGCAATATTCTGGTTGCTGCCACTGCTGTAGCTGCTCCTACACTGCATGGGAGGAAGCTATCTGTTTTGTCTTAAAGAGGGTGCCGTGACTGTTTATTATGATACCAGCAATGGCACCCTAGAGACAGGAGGGTAGTGGTGGTGATGAATACCCTAACCTCCATAACCAGAAGGTCTTGGACAATCAAGTGGAGACAACTGTGCCACAAAAAGAAATGGGCCTGTATAGTTACACTTTTACTCCCATAAATTAGTTTAAGACTGCAATCCTTTAAACTCTTTTACAGAAGGAGGCTTAAGGCAAAATAATGTGCCTTCACCCTATTCAGATAGCATAAGGTGATGTGGACACAAGGTGGGACCGATACTTAAGCAGCAGTTAGACAAGTATTTGTTCTGCTGTTTGTGCCATTTTTTTACTGTCCCTTTCAATGTTTATTCTATTTATTCATTTTCACTAATCATGAACAGTGATAATGAATAAATAGAATAATGCAGTAATCTGTTGGCATGAGTATGCAGTGTATTTTGTTCATCCAGCAGAGCTTGTGACTTTTTAATAGTGTTTCTAGTCACATTGTTTCATCTTGCTTTTGGCGTGTGTGATCACTTATATTGGTCCTTTAGGGCCATTGTTGGGCATGCTCAGATGACATCACTTATGACACACAGAGTGACGTGGAACTGAACCCTACTCCTTTTGCCTTCCATCTACTCACACTTTTAAGGACTGCAATGCAATGCAATTTGCAAACTGCATTTTAATTCCACTCCCCCTAGTTTAGCACTACATGGCCACAGCGCTAAACTGATACAGCACTTATTCAAATATTTATCACGTCTTGTCAGTTCAGCCCTGTTTCTCTTGCCAAACACTACAAAAGAAGAAGAAAAGCAAAGGGGATGAGTAGGAGGGTAGTGGTAATGGCAGAGATGGGTGAGGGAGGATGTGTTACATGCTACCCTTTTGAACTAGACAGAATAACTAGAACACTGACAGAGATTCTGGGAGTTGCCATCCAAAAGAGCAACATTAACACAATCTGGATACAGTCAACTGGGAGGTGAACATGAATCTGATGGCAGTAAAATAAAGGAAAGCAGGTCTCTGTAGCTTTTGTGTTTGATGGCGAACCTGGTTTGGATGGGAGGCTAAGCAGGTGCCCTCTGGGAAGTGGGGAAGAAATGTTTATCTCCAGCTGCACCACAGGGTTCTTGCAGAGGGAGCCAAAGAGAGTGACTCAAAGATAATGTCACTTGAAAAGAAGTGGTAGGTAGGAATCAAGGGTGGAAAGTGACAGTTGACTTCCTGCAGGATCAGTTAACAGAAATAGAAATCTCTTGTTTTGAACTAGAAAATAGGGGCTGTGGAAAGAGGGGGCCTTTTAAGGCAGAGGAGAAAATAGTTATTTCATCAAAGCCTTGCTCTTTCATTTGAAGACAATGCCCTAATAGTTGCCTTTGTGATTCAGAAAGTGTGACAAAAGGTGAAAATAAAGAAGCAAATGACAGGGAAAGGGATGGAAGGAAGATTTCATGAGTTGTAAAAATGCTGACTTTTTTTGAGATGATGGCAGGTGATGAAGGAGGGTGCTATTTCTTCAGCACCTTTCAGTGTTTAAACTCAAGGTAATTTTGCTCAGATTGTTTCTCCCTCTCTCAAATGTGGGAGGCAGAGGGAGAGGACTCAGGACTTCAAATAGAAACATAAAGAGGAAGCTGTCACAGGTTTCACAGAAATAGATGAGCAGGATGTACAGAATCCTCCAGTGAAGCATAGCCTCCCCCCCCCTTTTAAATTCTACTAGTGAGAAATCAGAAACAACAATAGGTAATCAAAGGTGAGGACTAGTTTACTAACCCCATGATCCTTATCTGGATATCAAAAGTAAACCATACCAAAACAACTATCACTTCAAAATGGCCAGAGTCTTAGTCTGATTTGGTCAGGTTCCTTGCCTCCCTTTTTTCCAGTATCCTTACCCAGAATTCTTATTCCTTTAAAATACAATGACAAACACAACAACATGGATTTCTTTTGTCACCAAGCTTTTTGGAACAGGTGAGAAACTTCTTAACAACAGTCAAATTCCCAAAGTCTGTTCTAC